>NW_004443957.1:1152153-1216672 GCF_000243295.1 Trichechus manatus latirostris | reverse complement strand
AATTTTTTTCCCAGTCTGTAGGTTATCTTTTTACTCTTTTGGTGAAGTCTTTTGAAGAGCATAGGTGTTTGATTTTTAGAAGATCCCATTTATCTAGCTTATCTGTTGGGTTTTGTGCATTGATGGTTATGGTTTGTATCCTGTTAATGTACTGGCCAATTTTTTCAGAATTAGATAATTATGTCCTTCTTCCTAGACTGTCTTAGTCTGGAAGCTCCACTGAAACCTGTCCACCATGGGTGACCTTGCTGGCATTTAAAATACTGGTGGCATAGCTTCCAGCATCAGAGCAATATGCAAGCCACAACAGTATGACAAACTGACAGACGAGTACTCATACATAAAGGCATATTAATTAATTGATGCAATGTTTTGCTTTAAGAAAATGCTTTAGAATAGCCACTCAATAAATATGTGCTGGATAATGGATTTTAAACTGTTCTATAAAGAACACATTTTTCTTTAAATAACGCCTTTAAGAATATGGTTTAAAGTGATTAACTCCTTAATCTTTTGCTTATACAGTTTTAATTAATACTATTATCCATGATTTAAAATTGGCAAAAGTAACATGAGGAATGTATTTTTCGTTAGTAGCCCTGTTTTTTTTTAAAGAGTTTTAAGTCTACCCCAAATATCTTCTAGTGCCTATTATTATCAGTGTAGTATCTGTGCATAGAAATGAATGACTCCTGATCTTAAAATAATAATAAAGGCTAATATTTGTAGGGTTCAGTGGGAGAGTCTCAGTTTGACTTTAAACATGTTGAGTTTGAGATGTTTCTGACACAACCAGATAGAGAGGTCAGAACTCAGTTATATATATATATAGGTATAAAGCTGAGGCTGTGGCTAGAAAGCAACCAAGAGTTAAATATTTTTTTTTTAAGGGGAGATATTTGAGCATGTTTATATACTAAGGGAAAAAACCAAATAGAAATGAAGAAGATGAAAATAGGTGGAGTGAGAGAAGGAGCTTGATGAAGTGTGAGAGGGGATGAAATTAGGAACATGGGTGAAGAGATTGGCCTCATATAAAAGGGAGAACATATGTTGAGGTGTGGGAAAGAGTTAAGGACTGGAGAGAATGCAGAAACGTGTGTTTATGGAGCATCCGGAGGAAGCTGAGGGAATTACTGTTGTGCAGTTATTGTTTCCTGGTTTAAATAGAAAATGAGTTAATTTGCTAAGGGGAGGAGTTGAGGAACGCTAGACTGGGTTAAGAATCTTGAAGAGAGCATTAAAGATTTGCTGGATTTAGAGTTCTTGGTTATCAGTCTTCTTTCAGCTTTGAATATTTCATCCCACTGCCTTTTGGTCTCCATGGTTTCAAATGAGAAATCAGCTGTTAATCTCTATGTTATGCGTTGCTCTCTCTTGCTACTTTCAGAATTTTCCCTTTGGTTTTCAACAGTTTGATTGTGATTAAGTGTAAATCTCCTTGAAGTTATCTTATTTGGAGTTTATTGAGCTTCTTGGATGCATAGATTATTATTGGTGTTTCTCATTAAATTTAGGAAGTCTTTGGACATTATTTATTTAAATATTCTTTATGCCCCTTTCTCTCTCTCCTCTCTTTCTGGGACTGCCATTATGCCTGTGTTGGTATGCTTAATGGCATTTCACAGGTCTCTAAGACTGTTCATTTTTCTTAATTATTTTTTCTTTCTGTTCCTCAGGCTGCATAATCTCAATTGACCTATCTTCAAGTTTGTTTATTCTTTCTTCTGTCGGCTCAAACTTGCTGTTGAACCTCTCTAGTGAATTTTTCATTTCAGTTATTGCACTTGTCAACTCTAAAATTTCTGTTTATTTAATAACTTCTATCTTTTTATTAATATTTGGTATTTGTATGACATTGTTCTCAGACATTCTTTAATTCTTTAGACATGGCTTTCTTTAGTTCTTTGAACACATTTAAAGTAGTTTAAAGTCTTTGTTTAGTAAGTCCAGCACTTGGGCTTCCTCAGGGATAATTTCTATTGATTATTTTTTCTGTGTATGGGCCATGCTTTCTTGTCTTTTTGCATGTCTCACAATTTTTTTTTTTGTTGAAAACTGATTTTAATACAGAATCCAGTCTTGAGTGCCCTGTAGTGGTCAACGTCTTTTAAGTGTACAGTTTGGATTGCAACCTGTGTAATTATTTTAGGCCCTATTTGATCAGTCTTTGGTTGTGTGCTCTCTCTGTGCCAGGATCCATGGGGTACTGGGAACACAGTCATTGCCCCTACTCTTGAGGTGGTTTGTTAAAGGAGTAATTACTGTTTTGAGCACCAGCAGCCTTGATGATGTGTATTGAGAATATATCTGCTTTTATTTTTAATGTAGATTATATTAATAATAATATAATAATCATTTTATAACACCTTTACATGAGTAGGAATTGCCTACCAGACACATCTGGATATAGGGTGTTTAAAGGTGAGCAAAATATAAGAATTGCATGTTTGGGGCAGAGTTCTATGCCATTAGACAGTGGTGCTGCTCTTTAGCTATTTGCTTGGTCTCCTGCATTCTCCTTTCTGAAGACTCTTTTGTTCTCATATTCAGTTAGGCAGGTATTCATGGAGCACCTACCTTGTGTTCTGGTGCTCGATGCTACGGAGAATGCAAAACGCGTTTGTTTCCGATTGCCCGGATCCTTTTTTTTTGAGACCTCTGTAGATCTAGATTTTCATTTTCTGTTAGTGTTTTCCCAAGAAACAGAATAATGACCTGTTGGTTCTTTAAATCATGGTTGTGATTTTCCCTAAACTATTCTAAGAAATACAGAATATGTACTATGCACTACATAGATATTTGTAGGAAGATCCATGGAGGTTTAAAAAAAATGTAAAAAGTAAGTTACTATGAAGTCCTTTGCATGATGGTGTCTTTAAATAACATGTTCATTTCAAGTTCAGTTTGCTTATCACCAGTGAGTTGAAGAATGGTGCAGCAGCTTAGGGTCAGGAAAAAAAAAATACCAGGATAAGAATTCTGCATTGTTACTACTTGTCACTGCCCATTCTCTATATAATCCTCCCAATTTTATTACCCCTGTAAATGGAGGGAGCCCTGTTTGCCCAGTGGCTAAGAACGCCTCTGCTAACCAAAAGGTTGGCAGTTTAAAATCTGCCAGCCGCTCCTTGGAAACCTTATGGGGCAGTTCTACTCTGTCCTACAGGGTCGCTATGAGTGGGAATCGACTTGAAGGCAACGGGTTTGGTTTTTTATCAATGGAGGAGGATTGGAGGTATATCTTAATACTAAGCGAAATCCATAAGGGGCTTTTGAAGACATTATCTGTTGTATTTTTTAGACCAAATACGCCTTTGAAAATATTTGACTTATCCTAATATCAGAATTTGTTTTCTCTCCTTGAGCGCACGATGCATCATTGCAGAGGCCAATGTCCCAGGAACTTAACAGGGCCTTTTCCAGTTGTTCTGTTTTCTAAAAGCCTGAATGTTTCATACTCAGAAAAATTGAGAGTTGAATCTATTAGTGTGTTCTAGAATAGAATGTAAGATTTTATTTGCAAATATTGATGTAAAATAAAAATAAGGATAACTACATGAGTACTTTTTTCTCTCCTGGAAAGTATCTCCAAATGTCTATGTAGTTCATAGCTTGTGTCCTATGTCTCTTAGACTTGTTAGACAGATTACAATTGTGATTTAAGGAAACTACGGGATCAGCATGCTGTTTCTTAGAAAAACACTAACTCTGAATGAAAATTTAACTTTTCTTACTTTTTCTAGTATTGTAGCAGTTAGGATGATTATCTTAATAGTAGGTAACTGCTTTTAAGTATTATAACATCTGATAGTACTTCTTTTCCTCAAAAAGTAGTTTACTATCCTATCTTTAAAGAAAGAAAAATCATTCAGCTGTTAAGTAATAGAAATGAAAATTTTTTGCCCTTAACTATAGAGGTGTTTATCTCTCTAATTCAGAGACTTTCCCATCCCCAATTTGAATGTTTCAGAAGCAAACTTTTTCTCTTCAGAGCATTTGGACCTATTCAATATAGTGTTATAGGGTCTAAGTTTTTAAACTGTGTTAATGCATTTATTTTTCACTAGTGTTTGAATGGATTGTATATTGTGTGTGTGTGTGTGTGCATGTGTGTATAAGGTGGTATTTTTAATATGAGTCTGTCACTGCTGGAGAGAGGCTGGAGCCAACCAGGTGGTCAGGTGTGTGTAGATTTGTGTATGTGGGGAAAAGATGAAGAAGCTAAGTGTTTGCTTATTCAGAAACTTAACTCACCTTTTGAAAGGTTAACCAGCAGATACAGTTCAGCTGTGCTCTCTGTCATTACCACCACATCTTCATAAAGCAGTTATTAAGCATATCGCTAACTGAGCTCCTATTATGTGCTAGAAACTCTTAATTCATTTTTCTTTATTTCAGTCTAATCTTAAATTGTTATATACGATCAAGCTGTATGTTTGTTGGCGACCACTAGAGCTTACCTAGATTATTGTTATAGTTCTGTTTTGGTTCTAGCAAATAAATGATAAAACTGTTGTTAAACTTTTATTATATATGTCTTTCCTAACTCTTAAAAGATGAAAACTAATCTACTTACTATATAAGTAAGTATAGTAAGGCCCTGAGGCAACCAGGCAGAGTGGATAGAACACAGGTGTTAACGTTTATAATAATAATACCTCCTCAATTCTACCATTTATTGGTTGTACGACCTTGGTCAAGTCACTTAAGTTTCTTCATTTATATCTTACCCAAATGTTAGCTGCAACCACTCTATGCTTTGAGATACAAATGCAGCGAGCCCCAGTCCCCATCACCTGTGACTGCCTAGGACTCACGTTCTCATGGTCATCCTGGCTCAAAATTCTGACTCCAAGTGCCTCCCTCTGAGTTTTTTCACATGTGGAGCTCTCAATCTCTCTTGCATTTCATTTTCTACAGATAGTTTGTTCACTTTGCATCACACTTACCCTGATGTTGAATTCCAACTCTTTTGGTTTATTTCTTAAATGAATCATTTGTATGTGAAGCAGATTACAATGAAATTTGAGACAATGTAAGTTTTACATCACATTGGTGAAGAAAAGCAAAGCGATTTAAAATACAACAAACAGTACCATATTTTTCAATCAAATAACGAGCGCTATACATTTTTTTGCCCGCAGCACAACCCCTGCCCCCGTGCGTTACTCTTGTAAGTGTGCTCTGACGCACCTTGTACGTGTGGGCGCATTATTTATGTGGTGCGTTATTTGCAAAAAATATAAGTAGACCTCCTTATTCTTTAGATTCCCTTAGCCACCCTGTTGGGAAAAAATTGTTGTTGATACTGTTCTCTGCTGTTTACGGTTTTCCCCTTGTTGCTGTCTTTCTAGCCTCTTAACTTTATTGCTGCTTCTTCCCTCTTGTTTCTCATCCATAAATGTCTATTAATTTCTTACACACAGCAGTTTAGACCTTTTTTTATTGTCTTGTTTCAAACCTTGCCCACAGGTCATCTCATCGTCCACTACCAAGCCACCAAGTGGTTTATAAGTATTCTTCTAAACAAAGACAGTTTCCCTCTGAAATAGAGCTAATAGAGATAACATCAACTACACACCTAGTTATTGAGGTTTACTCACCAGTCTCTCCATCTGAAGCCCTCACACTTTACACTTTACCAACCTGGTTATTTCCGACCATGGCTGATCAAATATATGAAAACACTTTGTAAAATGTGAAACAAGATAAGAATAGAAGGTATCATCAGGATTATCATCATTGTCATAAACTTATATAATATGTGATATCTTCCTTTCTTTTTCACTGTCCCATCCAATGACCACCAGAATCTCTTTAACATCCACAGCTGCCAGAGCTGAAGTGTGTAGTGGCACAGGGGAACGGTTCCGAATCTTCCGGGCTGAGAAGACCTATGCTGTGAAGGCAGGAAAGTGGTATTTTGAATTTGAGGCTGTCACTGCTGGAGACATGAGAGTTGGCTGGAGCAGGCCAGGTTGTCAGCCTGATCAGGAACTTGGTTCCGATGAACGTGCTTTTGCTTTTGATGGCTTTAAGGTGAGTAGAGTTTTCTGTGTGCTAGATACCCTTATCGTGTTTTTAGGCTGCAAATTTTGCAGGTTCTTGTGTCCTAGGCATCCAAATGTTGTAGGCTCCCACACCGCCATTGCTGGATTTTCCCTGGTATTCCTTTTGGTAGTATAATAATATCAGTACTTTCCAGAGCACAAATTGGAAAAATAGTTTATGGGGAATCTTCTGTTCTTATAGTCTCAAAACATTTTCCCAGTCCCACAAATAAAGTGAAATTCAAGAAGTAAAACATTGCATCTCCATGGTTATCAAAAAGATGAATCATCCTTGTCCCTCAAAAGTCTTAAAAATGTAGGTACTAAGAAAAAGTGTATGTACTTTGAAATAGCAATTCCTTGTAAGGAGTATATCCCTAAGCAATAATTAATATGTATAAAAATTTAATAGTCACAAGGATGCTTAAGACAATGTTGTTTATAATCACAAAAATTTTTATTTTCACCATTATTAGTAATTTTTATTTGTTAAACTGCATGTGTTTACTTATACATTATATAAACGTTAAAGGTTATTTTATATGTATAAAATATTTTAAAATCAAAATAGAAAGTAACTATATATGTATATATTTACTTTTTAATTTTTATCATGTATATAATACATATATACATGTATATCTATAGCCACATTAGGTTAATAATAGTCATTTTTGGTTGAAAAATTATTGATTTTTCTTTTTTAGTCTTATTTTTACTTTACGATTTTCTTCAGTGAATTTGTATTCCTATTTATATGAGAAAAAAAGCTATTTGTAATTTTTTTTAAAAAAGAAAGAAAATTAGAATAAATAAGCAGTCATAAAGAGATTTGACATTTGGGTATTCGTGTGTGGGAAAGCATTTCTAGACTAGAGATTAGTATTGTATCTTTTAGGAAACAGACTCACTTTGTTTTGAAGCATCACATTTCCCAAATCTGGTTTTTTTATTACAGATGGAAAACTTTAACACCTTTCGATACCTAATTTTATTTAAAAAAAAAAAAGGTACACCGCTACACTTAAGAAGAATCATATCATTATTTTCCATTGGTGACTGTATCCTATCATATATCAAATCACAAGGTGGTACTTAGGGGAAAATTAAAATATTTTTCAGATAAAATAATTGATATAATTAATTTTATACCTGTAAACTAGTCACGTATAATTATAGATACAAAAGTCACGTTTATCAAAACTTTAAAATGCATGTAAATACATATGTGGTTTCTCATAATTATAAAATAAATAGGAGATTTCACCTATGTATATAAAAATGTGTTGGCATGTATATTATTATTTTTTTCCAATAAATATCTTAAGAATATTTTTAGGTTTGATTTGAAGCCTTTTTGCTTTTAGTATAAAGCCAGAATGCTTCCGGATTTTCTTTTTGTTAAACTATCAGTGTTATTGGGTCCAAGGAATGTAATTTTATTTTGAAATAGATGAAAATTAGAATGCCATTTTCAATGATAAACTCACAGCTTGATTCCTAGCTCATACCTCTTTGTATTTGTGGGAGTACTGGTTAACCTGTTGCCATCGAGTCAATTCTGACTTACAGTGACCCCCTAGTACAGAATAGAACTGCCCCACAGATTGTCCAAGGAGCAGCTGGTGGATTCCAACTGCCAACCTTTTGGTTAGCAGCCGTAGCTCTTAACTACTGCGCCACCAGGGCTCCATTTGTGGGAGTAGAGAAAAACAATCCATATGCTGGGAAGCATTCATTGTAACAAGAGAAAAAAAATTCTAAAGACATGAAGTTTTTCTTTTAACGGAAAGTATTTGAGGTTAGTTTTTCAAAATAGTAGACTCTCAAAATCATCAAACAACTTTTGGTTTTCTTTAAGATTAAATACCGCACCATGTTAATATTAGGTATTTAAAATTCCCAGACAACTCCATATCACTTAGGACATTGCAGTAGACTGATACGCTGGCAAGAGTTCATCCTACTGCCATCTTGATAGGAGAGTCTGATAGAGAGTCATGCTGGTGAGTGGTGGTTGGGTACCATTCCCCTGGCTTAGTCATGACAAGTGGCTCTTCTTTCCTCCCAGGCCCAGCGGTGGCACCAGGGCAATGAGCATTATGGGCGCTCTTGGCAAGCAGGCGATGTGGTGGGGTGCATGGTTGACATGAATGAGCACACCATGATGTTCACACTGAATGGGGAAATCCTTCTCGATGATTCTGGCTCAGAACTGGCTTTCAAGGACTTTGAGGCTGGTGATGGTAAGTAAGTACACTGCATTTTCTGTTGTCTTCAGGCTTATGGCACAACGAAGCAACTTGTTCTCAAGCTGTATAACCAGCCGTCTTTGTTTGAGGGTGAGTGAGCAGATGAATCGTAGCTTTAAATCACAAGTGTGCCATATGGCTTATTTGATCAGACACCCTTGAAATTACTTTAGCAGAAATGTTACCTAGACTACTTAGCTAGAATTTCAGTGCGGCAGAAACGGCTTTTATAAGTGTGAATTAGAAAATAAATGGCAGGCAAAAGGATAGTTTTCCACAAATGTTAGATTTTCATTTAGAACTCCCCTGTGTCATCAGCTGCTTATAGCCTCTTTCTGTTTATTCATTTCACAAAAATCGATTGAGAACCTACCATGTATTAAGCCCTCTGCTAGAGGCTGAGATGGCAAAGATGAATAAAGCACTGTTCTCTTTTTAAGTAGATCACAGTTTACCAGGAGAGGCCAACACTTGTCTAATTTCTCTTCAGCAGGTAAGTTCTAAAATAAAGAAATGCAGAAGATACTATGAAAGCACGATGCAGGGAGCAAATACCTCTGCCTGTAGGGCTTGGAGATGACTTTTGAGCAGGGTTATAAAGGAAATATGAAAGGAGTTTGTCAAGCAAAGGAAGAGATATTTATTCTTCAGAGCTGCACTTCTAGTACAGTGGCCACTAGCTACAGGGAGCTATTTAAATTTAAAGTAGTTTAAATTAAATAAAGTTACAAATTGAGTTCCTCAGTCACAGTAGCTGCATTTCAAGTGCTCAGTATCAGCTTGTGGCTAGTGGCTACCCTCTTAGGCAGCGCAGACCTAGGACATCTCCACCATCACAGGAAGTTCTGTTGGACAGCATATAAACAAGACAGTATTAAATAAAATGTTATATAAAATCTCTTTAAAAAAATTTTTTTATTGTACTTTAGATGAAGGTTTACAGAGAAAACTAGTTTCTCATTAAATAATCAGTACACATACTGTTTTGTGACATTGGTTGCCAACCTCATGACATGGCAACACTCTCCCCTTCTTGACCTTGGGGTCTCCATTAGCAGCTTTCCTATCCCCTCCTTCCTTCCCGTCCTTGCCTCTGGGCTGGTGTGCCCATTTAGTCTTGTTTTGTTTTATGGGCCTGTCTAATCTTTGGCTGAAGGGTGAACTTCAGGAGTGACTTCATTACTGAGTATAAGGGTGTCCAGGGGCCATACTCTCGGGGTTTCTTCAGTCTCTGTCAGACCAGCAAGTCTGGTCTTTTTTATCTTTATTTTTTGTGAGTTAGAATTTTGTTATACATTTTTCTCCCTCTCTGTTTGGGACCCTCTATTGTGATTCTCGTCAGAGCAGTCGGTGGTGGTAGCCGGGCACCATCTAGTCGTGCTGCACTCAGTCTGGTGGAGGCTGTGGTAGTTGTGGTCCATTAGTCCTTTGGACTAATCTTTATCTTGTGTCTTTGTTTTCCTACATTCTCCCTTACTCCAGATGGGGTGAGACCAGTGGAGTATCTTAGATGGCCTCTCACAAGCTTTTAAGACCCTAGACGCTACTCAACAAAGTAGAATGTAGAACATTTTCTTTATAAACTATTTTATGCCAATTAAGCTAGATATTCCCGGAGACCATGGTCCTCACAGCCTTCAGCCCAGTAATTTGGTCCCTCGGGGAGTTTGGATGTGTCTGTGGAGCTTCCATGACCTTGCCTTGTACAAGTTGTGCTGGCTTCCCCAGTATTGTGTACTGCCTTACCCTTCACCAAAGTTTAAATAGCTCACTTAAAAATGGAGCAAACCTATTTTTTTGACTGCCTTTTGAATATATTATTTAAATATACATAATCTTGGATTTTAAGATAGAACTTGTATTTTTAATAGATTACAAACTTGTCACTGTCTCTCAAATGATTTGCCAGCTTGTTATTAGTGTTAAGTTCTATATTCATTCGTTTAACAAGCTTCTGAGCAGGTACGATCCTCATTTCCCAAACACAGATTTGCAAAAAAAAAGGGAAATTTTTCATTTTTATAAGATAATTTTAGTTTGAGCACTCATATTTCTGGGTGGTAACATTGGCACTATAACCCCCCATCACCTATCTCCCATTCTTGGTATTCTACCTTTGGAAGTATCTGAGTATCAATGAGGGTAGGGTATCTTTTTCTTAGTGCTGTTGTCTATGCTGGCCAATACTATGGATATGCCCTGAGATTTTATTTTTTTAATTAAAAATAATTTATTTAAAAATACTTGTACACTATGCCTTTCTTCTGTGGAAGTTAAAAATCTTTTAATGCATGTGTGTGTTCTGTTAGTATATATGTTTGATTGATGCCATACAGATTCACAGAATGATGTTAGAATTATAAACAGTGTACAGTGACGATCATACTAGTTAAGCATCCATAACAAATGTTAACTCTACAGTACTGTAGCCAAGACCAATCACCACTGATTGCAATTATGAGGAAGGCTCGGAAATGAGTCTGGACAGCAGTCATATGAAGTAAACAACTTTTTTTTTTTTATTTTACAATTCACTTCAAGTAGTTTTTAAAATAAAACAAATGACTTATGTGGTTGACACAGCAAACAAATACTTTGTTCTATGTGTATTATCCACAATAAAAACAAAATTTAAAAAAATAACTTGAACCTTATATTGAAATATATATCATACAGTTGAGATAGAATTCTAATGAATTGTCTGAAAATACTGCAGCCTATATGGTTGGGCTTTTGTTGGAGGTTTTGGGGAAGTATCCTTTTGGTCTCTCAAACAACCAAAACCCATTGCCATCAAGTCAATTCTGTCTCATAGTGATCCTATAGGACAGAGTAGAACTGCCCCATAGAGTTTCCAAGGAGAGCCTGGTGGATTTGAAGTGCCGATCTTTTGGTTAGTAGCCAAGCTCTTAACCACTGCAACACCAGCGTCTCTAAGGTAAGTTATAAGCTGATGTAGCCGTAATCACTATTACATTTGTAGGGATCAGTTATAATTCTAAAACTTTGCCATAGATAGAACTTCAGAGTTTCTTCATGCTGTGAATTTCAGACACATTTTGGCAGGGGCATGTTTTAAAAATATTAATCCTTCATTGAAATTAAAATGAGACTGTCCTGAGTATAACTGGAATGGGAAGCCCCTAAATGAACTCATTTATTTACCCATTACCACTGAGAGGCATCTGGGGCTCAAAGGAGCAAATTTAGGTCAACAGACTTTTTAGTACAGGAATGTCCGAGGTTGCTAAAGTTCTAAAAAGATTTTGTAAATGCCCTGTTTTCAAATTGTTCTTATACCTAGCCTGTCTTTATGTCTGTGTCATGCTTGAGTTCACCGTTTTTACCATCTTAATCATTCCTTCTTATTGCTACAGACTGCAGAAATTCTGTTAACCTAGATTAACGGTTTTTCAAGCTTGCACTATGATAAAAGGAAATTGGAGATAGTAATAATTAGAATAGAGGAAACAGGTATATCATTATTTGCAGATAATGTAATTATTCACAGAGAAAGCCCTAAAGAATCTGCAGGTAAATTACTAGGAATAATTGGAGAGTTTAGCAAGGTGGTATTTCTATACCAGCAGGAAACCCAGAAAACTAAATTAAAGAGAAGATGCCATTTACAGTAGCATCAGAAACTATTGATAACTAAGTGTTGTTCTAATAGATGGTGTACGGTACTTTTATAGGGAAAAATCATTACACTTTACTGAGAGACTATTTATTTAAATTAAATTAATTAGGAGACTATTAATCTTAAAAATTAGATTGGATCCCTTTCTCACACCATGTACAAAAGTCAGCCCCAAGTTGGCTGACGGCTTAAATATCAAAAATAAAATTTTAAAACTTCTAGCAGAAAATACAGACAAATCTTTTAGACTATCAGGTAGAATTTTTTTTTTTTTCTTAACACCAACCAACCAACCAACAAATAAACATAAACCCATGACTTTTAAAGAAAAGACTGATACGACTTCCTACCATTTCTATGAAAGTTATAAACAACCAAAACTTTAAAATTATGTTGTTAAGTATACATATAAAGGAAATTAGGAGATGTTGATTACAGGATTGAAGGTGATGGTTTCCTTAGCTGGAAGGAGGCAGGGAAATGAGAAGATGGAATTATATGATTAGATGTAGGTTATGTCAAGGTTCTAGGTTTTCCTTTGGGCAGTGAGTTAACAGGTGCTTATTAAATTATTAAAAAGAACAAATTAAATAAGTAAAAGGAGCTCATGATGAAAGTGTGTCATGAACAAAAGATTGTAATTAATCTATCATCCACTTCTATGCACAAGATATCCTTAAAAAAAAAAAAAGAAATAGATTCACAAGCACGTCTGTAGAGCTTATGGAAATGATCCAGTAGAGAGCGAGAAAATGATGAGAAGGGTCTGAGAGGAAATAAATGTCAAAATGCAATTCCTAATAAGGTAAATGGAAATGTGACCTAGAGCACAAGTTGATGAAATCAGAAAATTTTCTACCAGAGTTAAAATGGGCATAGGTACAAGTGATAGTAGCCTCTCTCTTGTGAGCAGAGCACCTCGTATTCTTTGAGGAGATACCCAAACAAAGTGAATGGCTCTTTGTTCCCCCATAGTCCCCAAACGCAGTCTCTTTTTAATTCTCTATCTCCATCAACTGTCAAGTCTGGATGACTTATATTCTGCATGTCACTGTGGCTCTTCCCATTGCCTCCTTCTCTATAATCCTGTCTTAAAGAGGAAGTTTCCCATCCATGTTCCAACATATGCCTACACAAGAGAATTCCTTTCAAAAAGTTTTTGATTAGGATTTCTTATTGATGCCCCTTTGGACTTACCTTATTAGTATCTCTTATCTTATTAGTATGTTAATATTAGGTTATGATAAAGCAGTTATTAGCATTTTGTAGTTTTGATAAGGTGGAGGGGACATCTCTTCCTCAGTGTCTTCCCTTGTCCCCCATCCTTGAGATCAGTCTGAGACCTCAGGGAAGAATCCTGCAGTGAATGGCTTAAGCTAGTATAGGCTGCAAAGATAAATGGCTTTTCCTTGGTGAGCTTTTGGGTTGAGCAAATGTCCATAGATCAAAAAATAATAATTATCATTAATTTCAGTAGGAGGAAAATATCTATGCATCCCTGAGTCCCCAACTTAAACCTCATCTATGCTAAAACAATACCAAATACCCCTAAAATTATGTCAGTAGTTAACATAGTTATAACCCATTGCCGTTGAGTCAATTCCGATTCATAGCAACCCTATAGGACAGAGTGGAACTGCACCATAGGGTTTCCAAGGAGCGGCTGGTGGATTCGAACTGCCAACCTTTTGGTTAGTAGGCTGTAACCTAAAAAGGCATTTCCCTTTTTGAATTGTTCTTTTAACTGGTTGTTTACTTGCTCTATTTAAGCTTGTTCTTACTTCAGATAGTATAAACTTCACAAAATATAGATATTATACCCAATATTTATGTGATTCAATCTTCAGTGTGAGAAAAGCAAAACAAAACAACAGCAATAAAACCTAAAAATAGACCACTAAAGACAAAAGTACATCAGTGAAAACAGTGCAGATGATATTACATTAACCCAGCATGTTGATATCCTAGGGAAAGTGGTGCACAAATTTTTCTCTAACATAAAACTTGCAATACGGAAGTATTCTGAAAGAAGAGTCTATACAACGTGCTAACTGTTACAGCTGTGAAGATGACTGTGTGTCTCACCTCTAGTGGTGCTTGAATCCTCCTGCAGTGTGTGACTTCTCATCTATTCTCATTTAAAAAAAAAGTAGTAAGAAGTGCCTTGTAGGAGTATTAAATAAAACTCCTCATAAAGTAGAATTCAAACTTTCAAAATCTAGAGGTTGTATGAGGGTTCACCTGAGGCTAGCAGGCAGGTTGTTGGAAGAGATAGGTCCACTGGCAGATACAGCATCCTGAACACAAACCATGTCTCTGTCCCACTGTCTCTCTATTTATACCTCTGCTAATCTAATACTACTCTTAATCTACTTTAGAAGCAGAGCCTCATGTCACCAATAATTTGAAGAGCTAATCATATCCTTAATTTAAAATAAGTAAGAGAGCCGTTTAAAATCTTGCCATATGATGAAAAAACAGTGACTTATGCCAGAGTGTGTAGTGGATACATGTCTTGTCTTACATTGGAGCTTGTCTAAGCTTGTTAGCTCTTCTGTAAGGAAAGAGAAACTCAGTGCCCTTAGGTTATATACAGATACAATTATAATCAGACCCAGAAATAATGCTTTGGATTTTATGTCGACCACCTGAAAAAGAGGGAGCAAAACTGAATTGCTAGTGTTGTGAGACAGCACAGAATTTCTTGCCATGAGAGAAAACAGAATTATTTTTGCAATTAAAATGAATGCATAGCTATAGACAGAAAATACCTCTAATGACAAAAAAAAAAAAGAAAAAGGAGGGCTAACTTCCTGTTATCGACTGTATCATGCAGTCTTTTTTAAAAAAATGAAACCAGGGTATAGAACTGTCAGTGTGTATGTACAATACCCTTTTTACCTTCAGTTGAAATATTGAGACAGTTAAAATTATTTGATGATATGTATGGCTTTTACAGAAGAGTGGTTTTCAGCATGTTGTGAATTAAGGTTTTTTTTTTTTTTAGTTGCCATTGAGTCGATTCTGATTCATGGTGGTAACACCATGTGTGTAGAGTAGAACTGTGCTCCATAAGATTTTCAATGGCTAATTTTTTGGAATTGGATCACCAGACCCTTAGTCCGAGATGTGTCTGGGTAGACACGAACCTCTAACATTTTGGTTAGCAGCCAACGATGTTAACCATTTGCACCACCGAAACCCACTGCCGTGGAGTCAATTCTGACTCATAGCGACCCTATAGGACAGAGTAGAACTACCCCATAGAGTTTCCAAGGCTGTAATCTTTATGGAAGCAGACTGCCACATCTTTCTCCAGCAGAGCAGCTGTGGGTTCAAACTGCCAACCTTTTGGTTAGCAGCCAAGTGCCTTAACTACTGTGCTACCAGGGCTCCTTGTTGCACCACCCAGGGACTTTGAATTAAGGATTAGAGTGTTTAAGTTTCCTAGGGCTCCCATAACAAAGTACTACTAACCTGGTGGCTTTAAAGACCAGAAATCTATTTTCTCACAGTTTCGGAGGCTAGAAGTCCAAAATTCAGGCTATAATGGCTGTCAGTTCCTTTTGAGGGCTTTGAGAAAGGAACTGTTCCATGCATCTCTCCTGACATAGAACTTGCAATACACAAGTATTCTGAAAGAAGAACCTGATAGCTGCTGGCAATCCTTTGGTGTTCCACAGCTGCTAATAGATGCATCTGCCTCCGTTGCCACATGGCATCTTCTCCCATGTATGTGTGATTCTCTTACCATGTCTGTGCTTCTCTTATGTAAGATGCTAGTCAGAATGGATTAGGATTAGTACTCACCCTACTCTGGTGTGACTTCATTAATTTAACTTATGACATATGCAAAGAAAAACGCCATTAATCCAAACAAGGCCACATTCACAGGTACAGGGGTTGGGACTTTAACATATCTTTTTGGGGAACACAATTCAATCCATAATAGAGGGTCTGCAGCATCCCAAATATCCACCTTTCTGTCTATACCACAACACCTGTAGTTCCTGTCATTAAAGTCACTCTGTAGAACCTGTCATTATGTTAAAGACCTGGAAAAGTAACTCATTACTGGGAATATCCCTAACTAAAAATTAGAACTTGTTGGAGGCAGAAGTCAGGACTGTGAGGTACTGCATTGGGAGAATCTAAACTACCAGCGAACAGGGTTAGGCCACTAGATGTTTAGGGTGAAGGTTAAGACAGTTATAAAGTGATAGACAGATTTGAAAGAGTATGAACATGTTGGAAACCAGCATAATCAATTCTGTTGTTTTGCCTAGAATCAGAAATGAGAGCTATCCTAGACATTCTTTGAACTGTCCCAGGAATAACACTTTGGACACCTGAATAACTTAAATATACACCTACTCCGCACTTATCAACTATCTCATTATCCAACATTTTGCATTTGTGACAATAGTAAAAAATCTGCTGACTGTTTTGTGCATTAATGACGTAGGTCTGGCAGCAATGAATGCCGAGGTGTGAGGCGAGGGTAACACTGGCTGTGATGGTTAAGGTTATGTGTCAACTTGGCTGGGCTATGATTCTCAGTGGTTTTGCAGTTGTGTAATGATGTAGTTTGGCAGTTATGTAATGATGTAGTCATCCTCCATTTTGTGATCCGATGTCATCCTCCATTTTCACATAACTCTGATTTTCACGTAATGAACTGGTGTTTGGAGCCTAACCATGTAAGTGAGGAGTGGGTGTATACTGTGTTCATGGAAACAATTTTAAAAACAGAGGAGAATTTTTATTTTGAATATTTAGGGTTAAGTTTCAGACTGTTATTTAATTTACATCTTTTGAGCTTATATATATGCTAGATAAACAACATGTTATTTGGGGCAATTCATTGTATAATAATCGGTGAATCTAGTTAAAATCAAACTGTTTAATTTGAAGTGGCTAGTTAATCGACAGTTAAGTGTCATGTGCTGAGAAAGAGAGGAAGGTACTATCTCAAGTCTGTTTTGAGAATGAACAAAGACAGTAGGTAATAATAAGATAGATTGTATGTATAGTAGCCATCTGCAGATTTGTAGTTTTGCATATGCTGAATATATGTCTGAGACAGTAGAAGTAACAATATACACATACAACACCAACAGCTCATTTATTCCTTCCTGGGAGCCCAATGCCTAGCTGGGGTGCTTTTGGGTTGTAATATTGTCAAATGTTTATTTTGCTAAGTAGTGATAGGAAAAAAAAATAACTCGAAATCTACAATTACCATTATTTTATTTAATTAAAAAATAGGAAGATCATAGTTTCAAAATAAAAGATAATCCTTAAATTTCACATATTCAGCTTTGTAAGAAACTCACTGTATTATTTTTCTCATTCCATTTCACATTCCAATCCCATGGATTGTAGAACCACTGGCCTTTTACAGAGCAGTAGGGATGTGAGGACTTTTGCTGGCAGTATAGGCCCAGCCTAAAGGATCAGAGTGTTGGTAGCTTAGATAACCAAAGTTAGTATTGGGAGAATGATGGCTTAAAAATGGAATTCAAGGTTAAAAATCAAAAGCCAGGTCATCCTGATTATCTAAATGAACCAAGAGCCAGGGAGAAAGCATAGAGATGTCCATTTTCTGCCAAAGTAGATATTACAAAGTAGTCAGTGTACTAACAATCATGCACTTGCATCATAATACATTTCCTAAGACCTCATTTAGCATATTTGTTAATTCATTTTCTCAGCCAAGACAGAATGGAAGAAACAAATTTTGTGTGTGAAGCCCTGGGTTCCTGACTCAATTGTGAAAATAATTCTTCTTCAGTGACCTTGGGCAAATAAACTCTGTTTTCATTTCCTTAAAATAAAATTCAAATTGGAGATTTCTCTTCATGCCTCTTCCAGCTCTAAAGATCCCAGAAATCTACCACAATTTTTATTTGTTTTGTTTATTTATCTGTTTTAACCTTTTCTCTTAGCATCCTTGATTCAAATCCTGCCATCCCACTGATCTAGCTATAAGATTTTGGACAAATAATCCAAATCTTAGTCTGTTTCCTCATCTAGAAAAATGAGGTTAATATTAAATAATATATGGGAAAGTGCTTATATATTATCTGGCCTATTGTAGACTACTGAAAGGTCTTGCTCTTTTTTTTTCTTCCACTTCCCGTCTGTCAGTTTGTTGTACTATGGTGGCTTCCGCGTTGCCGTGATACTGGAAGCTATGCCACCAGTATAGCTATGTCACCTGTGGTGGACAGGTTACAACAGAGCTTCCATATTAAGACAGACTAGGAAGAAAGTCCTGGTGATCTACCTCTGAAAATTGGCCAATGAAAGACTTATGGATTGATAGCTGGAGAAAAATGGAGAACAAAATTCTAACTCCCAAAAAAAACCAGATTTATTGGTCTGACAGAGACTGGAGAAACCCTGAGAGTATGGTCCCTGGACACCCTTTTAACTCAGTACTGAAGTCACTCCTGAGATTCACCCTTCAGCCCAAGATTATACAGGCCATAAACCAAAATGAAACTAAATGGGCATACCAGCCCAGGGGCAAGGACAAGAAAGCAGGAGGGGCCAGGGAAGCTGGTAATGGAGACCCCAATGTCAAGAAGGGGAGAGTGTAGCTATGTCGTGGTATTGGCAACGAATGTCACAAGACAATTTATGTGTATTAATTGTTTAACGAGAAAACTAATTTGCTTTGTAGACCTTCATCTAAAGCGCGCGCGTGCACACACACACACACACACACACACACAAACCTTGTGGATCGTACCAGAACATTATCTGTTATGGATTGAATTTTGTCCCCCAAAAATATGTGTTGTAAATCCTAACCTCTGCCTGTGGTTATAATACCATTTGTGAATGGGTTGTGTTTGTTACGTTAATGAGACAAGATTAGGTTATGTCAATAAGGATTAGACTATGTTTATTATGTTAATGAGGCAGGATTAAGGTATATTTTGAGTCAATCTCTTTTGAGATATAGAAGAGATTGAACAAGCAAGTGAGAGAAGCAGAGGTGGGGAAGACTAATGCCAAACCACATGGATATCTCCAAGGAACCAGGAAACAAGGACCTTCACCCAGAGCTGACACAGACCGAAAGCCTTCCCCTAGAGCCGTTGCCCTGAATTCAGACTTCTAGCCTCCTAAACTGTGAGAAAATAAATTTCTGTTTGTTAAAGCTATCTGCTAGTGGTATTTCTGTTTAAGCAGCACTAGATAACTAAGACATTATCCAACTCGCTTTGTACACGTCATCAGAAGGAATCATATATTTGGTGAAACAGAAGGCCAGGGAGGGTGAGGGAAAACCTTGGTGAGATGCACTGACACAGTAGCGGCAATGATGGACTGGAACATGAGGGCAATTGTGAAGATGATACCAGACCAGGCAGAGTTTCTTTCTGTTGTACGTAAGGTTGCTGTGAGTTGGAGTTGACTTGATGGCAACTATCTAACTTCCTTATCTTCTGATCAAATAATTCAAGTATAAGTTTTAGATAATATTGGCCATTTTTATCTGTTTTGGCCATTTGGTTTGGGTTATCCATGTAGATTCCTATCTGTATTTCAGAAATTTCAAAGTCTGAAAACTATATATTCTTAGGAAAAGCTGGTATGCTTGTGATCAGCTTTATCTTCCTTTCTTTTTAGCCCCAAACACAGATTTCCCACCCACCTCACGCCTCCATATCCTTGTGATTGCCAGTTCCTTTGCTGGACTTGCTTGCGCCTCATGCATCCTTCTGCTCGGGAGCATGGAGGCTCTTCAAAGGATAAGAGTTAAAATGTGCTGAAGCCATCTGTCTTGTGTTGGAGGAAGCAGGTTAGCCATAAGTTGTAGCTACTGTTTTAACAGATTTGCAAATAGTTGGAATGGGTTTGGCTCTGGCCCAAGTAACCAACAGGGCTCTAATTTAAGATCTCCTGCCAGGAAGAAATCTTCCCTTAGACACCATCAGGCTCTGTTATTTGCAGGGTGTCAGTTAAGGTAACTAGAATAGAATATAGAGAGCACAAAGGACAGGAAAGTTGGACCAAAATTTTACCCATGCCAGAACGTATGCATGTATTTGTGGAAATCTGTTATATCATGTTGGAATCTGTGTGTGGTCTGCCTACTTCTACTAATACAGAATTGCAATCCAGTTGTCGTGGAACAACTATTAAGAGTGATGCCATTTATCAACTCAATTAATGCCAGACATTCAGTATTGATAGCATTTATCATTTTCTGACATTATATTATGTATATTGGTGATGATTTCTTTACTTAAATATTTATCTTTTCTACTCAACGATAAGCGCCATAAAGTCAGGGGCTTTTTTTGATTATAGTTCACAGCTATATCTCCATTTCCTAGAACCATGCCTGGCACATGGTAGATACTTACTAAGTATTTGTCGAATGGAGGCACCTGATAATGGCAATAGAGAATAGTAGCATAGAACAGGGATTGGCAAACTAAGGCCTGAGGGCCAAATCCAGCCCACCACTGATTTTTTTAGATAGTTTTTTTCTTTTTATTTTTTTAGTAGAAGTGACAACCTCACCTGGGAGAGTTAGAGCGAACTCTCTCTCTGTATATACGTATGATATTTTATTTTGTTGTTGCTGAGACTATACACAGCAAAAAATACACCAATTCAACAGTTTGTACATGTAAAATTCAGTGACACTGATTACATTCTTCAAGTTGTGCGATCATTCTCATCCTCCTTTTCTGAGTTGTTCCTCCCCCATTAACATAAACTCATTGCCCTCAAGGTAGGAACATTAGAAATCTAATCTTTTGTCAATGTGATCCCATATGTTGTCGTTGTTGTTAGGTGTCATTGAGTAGGTTCTGACTCATAGCAACCCTATGTACACAGAATGAAACGGTGCCTGGTCCTGTGCCATCCTCACGATTGTTAGCATATTTGAGCCCACTGTTGCAGCCACTGTGTGACTCCATCTCATTGAAGGTCTTCATCTTTTTCACTGACCCTCTACTTTGCTAAGCATGATGTCCTTCTCCAGGGACTGGTCCCTCCTGATAATATGTCCAAAGTACATAAGATGAAGTCTTGCTATCCTCACTTCTAAGGAGCATTCTGGCTGTACTTCTTCCAAGACAGATTTGTTTGTTCTTATGGAAGTCCAGTATACTCAATATTCTTTGCCAACACTGTAATTCAAGTGCATCAATTCTCCTTCAGTCTTCCTTATTCATTGTCCAGTTTTCACATACATATCCCATATATATGGATCTCAAAAGGCATAATACTCAAGGCAGACTTTTTTTTACTAGTTAAGCTAAACTATTGCTTGGTTTTAAGAAGACTTCAGAGGGTAAAAAAAAAGTTTTATTGGCACACAGCCACACCCAATTGCTTATGTATTATCTGTGGATGCTTTTGTGCTACAGTGGCAGAATTGAATAGTTGTAACAGAAACCAGATGGCCCACAAAGTCTAAAATATTTGGCCCTTTATAGAAACAGTCTGCTGAGCCCTGGCTTACAGATGGACCTAGGGGTGAGCTGGACCTGGGTTTCTATTCTGGCCACTTACTAGCTATGATGGCAAGTTATTTAACCTAATACTTTGATTCCCTCCTATGGAAAGTGGTAATAATGATTTCTGCCTCACCGAATGTTGTCAGGATTCACAGAGATAAAACATATAAACCACATCAGGGAATATCAGCTACTATCGTGGAGCCATCTGTGCTGGGTGTTTCATTCATCAGCTCAGCACCTTCATTGTGCAGGACGCTTTGCCACATTCTGGACTGATGGAGGTGTCTAAGTCTGCCCCTTTCCTAAGGGCTTCACAGTGGAGTGATTGCACAGGACCTGGAGTTTTTCTCCACTATTTATTTTCTGGAGTCTCTGTGTGGTATAAACGGTTAATGTGCTTGGTTGATAACCAAAAGATTGGTGGTTCAAGTCCACCTAGAGTTGCCTCATAAGAAGAGCCTGGCAATCTACTTCTACGGTATCAGCCATTGAAAACCCTGTGGAGCACAGTTCTACTCTGAAACATGGGGTCTCCATGAGTCAGAGTCAACTCCAGAGCAACTGGATTTACCTTCTTCTGGCTGCATTGCTACCTAGTTGTTTCTGGTGTGTATATGCTGATTTAAAAAAATAAAGACAGTTATTAAATATATTTCTTGTTTCATCATGATGGTACTTATGTGCCCTCGAGTCAATTCCAATTCATAGTGACCCTGTGCACAACAGAATGAAACACTTCTCAGACCTGCACCATTCTCACAATAATTGCTGTGTTTGAGCCCACTGTTGCAGCCACTGTGTCAGTTCATCTCACTGAGGGTCTTCCTCTTTTTATTTTATTTTATTGTACTTTAGATGAAGGTTTACAGAACAAACTAGTTTCTCATTAAACAGTTAGTGCACATATTGTTTTATGACATTGGTTAACAACACCACGACATGTCAATACTCTCCCTTGTTGACCTTGGGTTCCCTATTATCAGCTTTCTTGTCCCCTCCTGCCTTCTATTCCTTGCCCCTGGGCTATTGTGACGCTTTAGTCTCGTTTTGTTTTATAGGCCTGTCTAATCTTTGGCTGAAGGATGAATCTCAGGAGTGACTTCATTAGTGAGTTAAAAATGTGTCCAGGGTCCATATTCTTGGGTATTTCTCCAGTCTCGGTCAGGCTGGTAAGTCTGGACGTTTTTGTGAGTTAGAATTTTGTTCTACCTTTTTCTCCAGCTCTGTTTGGGACCCTCTATTGTGATCTCTGTCAGGGCAGTCAGTGGTGGTAGCCAGGCACCATCTAGATGGGCTGGACTCAGTATGGTGGAGGCCATGGTAGATGTGGTGCATTAGTCCTTTGGACTAATCTTTCCCTTGTATCTTTAGTATTCTTCATTCTTCCTTGCTCCCAAATGAGTGAGACCAGTGGAGTATCTTAGATGGGTGCTTACAGGCTTTTAAGACCCCAGACGCTACTCACCAAAGTAGAATGTAGAACATTTTCTTTATAAACAATGTTATGCCAATTGAGCTAGATATTCCCTGAGACCATGGTCCCCACAGCCCTCAGCCCAGCAATTCAGTCCATCAGGAGTTTGGATATGTCTATGGAGCTTCCATGACCTTGCCTTGTACAAGTTGTGCTGGCTTCGCCAGTATTGTGTACTGTCTTACCCTTCACCAAAGTTACCACTTATCTATTGTCTCTTTAGTGTTTTTCCATCTCCACCCCTCCCATCCCTCATAACCATCAAAGGTTGTTTCTTTTTGTATGTAAACCTTTTCATGAGTTTTTACAGTAGTGGTCTCATACAATATTTGCTCTTTTGTGATTGACTTATTTCACTCAGCATAATGCCCTCCAGATTCATCTGTGTTATGAGATGCTTCCCAGATTCATCGTTGTTCTTTATCATCGTGTAATACTCCACTGTGTGTATGTACCATAGGTTATGTATCTGCTCATCTGTTGATCGGCATCTAGGTGGTTTCCATCTTTTTTGCTATTGTGAACAATGCTGCAGTGAACATGGGTATGCAAATGTGTATTCGTGTGACAACTCTTATTTCTCTAGGATATATTCCTAGGAGTGGGATTGCTGGATCATATGGTATTTCTATTTCTAGCTTTCTAAGGAATATCATTTTCCAAAATGGTTGTATCATTTTGCCTTCCTGCCAGCAGTGCATAAGAGTTCCGATCTCCCTGCAGCCTCTCCAACATTTGTTACTTCCTTTTTTTTTTTGATTTGTGCCAGTAATGCCAGGGCGAGATGGTATCTTATTGTGGTTTTGATTTGCATTTCTCTAATGGCTAGTGATCGCGAGCATTTCCTCATGTGTCTGTTGGCTGCTTTAATGTCTTGTTTGGTGAAGTGTTTGTTCATTTATTTTCCTTATTTTTTAATTGGACTATTTGTCTTTCTGTTGTAGAGGTGTTGGATTTTCTTGTAGATTTTAGAGATTAGACCTTTGTCTGATTTGTAACAGCCAAGTTTTTTTCTCCAATCTGTAGGTTCTCTTTTTATTCTTTTGGTGAAGTCTTTTGATGAGCATAAGTGTTTAATTTTTAGAAGATCCCAGTTATCTAGCTTATCTTCTGGAGTTTGTGTGCTGTTGGTTATGGTTTGTATCCTGTTAATGCCGTGTGTTAGGGCCTCTAGTGTTGATCCTATTTTTTTTTCTACAAACTTTATAGTTTTTGGCTTTATGTTTAGGTCTTCCA
This sequence comes from Trichechus manatus latirostris, assembly GCF_000243295.1. Classification (NCBI taxonomy): domain Eukaryota; kingdom Metazoa; phylum Chordata; class Mammalia; order Sirenia; family Trichechidae; genus Trichechus; species Trichechus manatus. The sequence goes on along the minus strand of NW_004443957.1, from coordinate 1,192,523 downwards.
CCCATTTTGAATTAGCTTTTGTATATGGTGTGAGGTATGGGTCTTGTTTCATTTTTTACAGGTGGACATCGAGTTTTGCCAGCACCATTTGTTAAAAAGACTGTCTTTTCCACATTTGATGGACTTTGGGCCCTTGTCAAAGATCTGGTGACCGTAGGTGGATGGATTTACATCTGGGCTCTGAATTCTGTTCCATTGGTCAATGTGTCTGTCATTGTACCTGTACCAGGCTGTTTTGACTACTGTAGCTATATAGTTGGTTCTGAGGTCAAGTAGTGCAAGTCCTCCTACTTTATTCTTCTTCTTCAGTAGTGCTTTACTTTCTTGGGACTTCTTCCCTTTCCATATAAAGTTAATGATTAGTTTTTCCATCTCTTTAAAGAATGTTGTTGGTGTTTGGATTGGGATTGCATTGTATTTGTAAACTGGTTTGGATAGAATTGTCATTTTCACAATGTTGAATGTACTTATCCATGAGGGTGGTATGTTTTTCCATTTATGTAGATCTCTTTCGGTTTCTTGCAGTAACGTTTTGTAGTTTTATTTTTTTAGGGGCTATTATAAATGGTATTGTTTCCTGATTTCCTTTTCATCATTCTCTTTATTGGTGTATAGGAATACAATTGAGTTTTATATGTTTATCTCATATCCTGCTACTCTGCTAAATCTTTCTATTAGTTCCAGTAGTTTTCTGGTGGAGTCCTTTGGGTTTTCTATGTATAGTATCATATCATCCACAAATAGGAACAGTTTTACTTCTTTATTACTAATTTGGATGCTGTTTATTTCTTTTTCTTGCATTATCACTCTAGCTAGGACTTCCAGCACAATGTTAAATAGGAGTAGTGATAAGGGGCATCCTTGTCTTGTTCCTGTTCTCAAGGGGACTGTTGTCAGCCTCTCTCCATTAAGAATGTTGTTGGCCATTGGTTTTGCATAGATGCCCTTTATTATGTTGAGAACTTTCCCCTCTATATCTGTTTTATTGAGAGTTTTTATCAGGAATGGGTGTTGGACTTTGTCAAATGCCTTTTCTGCATTGATTGAGATAATCATGTAATTCTTTTATTTATGTGGTGGATTATGTTAATTGATTTTCTAAGGTTGAACCATGCTTGCATACCTGCTATGAATCCTACTCGGTCGTGATATATTATTTTTTTGATAAGATGCTGAATTCTGTTGGCTAGAATTTTGTTGAGAGTTTTTGCATCTATATTCATGAGAGATATTGGTCTGTAATTTTCTTTTTTGTTGATGTCTTTGCCTGATTTTGGTATCAGGATTATGCTGGCTTCATAGAATGAATTCAGAAGTATTGCTTCCTTTTCTGTGTTCTGAAATAGTTTGAGTAGTACTGGCATAAGCTCTTCTCTGAATATTTGGTAGAATTCTCCAGTGAAGCCACTATGACTTTGTTTTCTTTTGGGTGGGGGAGTTTTTTTTTTATTACCTGTTCAATCTCTTCTCTTGTTATGTGTCTGTTCAGATTTTCAACATCATTTTGTATTAGTTTGGGTAGGTAACGTGTTTCTAGAAATTTGTCTATTTCCTCTAGGTTTTCAAATTTGTTGGAGTATAGTTTTTCATAGTACTCTGTTATGATCCTTTTTATTTCACTTGGGTCTATTGTAATGTCCCTCATTTCATTTCTTATTTAGGTTATTTGCGTCCTCTCCTGTTTTTCTTTTGTCAGTTTGGCCAGTGGTTTGTCGATTTTGTTGATACTTTCAAAGATCCAACTTTTGGTTTTGTTGATTCTTTCTATTGTTTTTCTATTCTCTATTTCATTTATTTCTGCTCTGATCTTTATTAGTTCTTTTCTTCTGGTGACTGTGGTTTTTTTTTTTTTTTTTGCTCTTCTCTATTTGTTTGAGTTGTGTAGTTAATGTTTTGATTTTGTCCCTTCTTTTTTGATGTGTGCATCTATTGCTATAAATTGACATCTGAGGACTGCCTTTGCTGTGTCCCAAAGGTTTTGGTATGATATGTTTTCATTCTCATTTGATTCTAGGAATTTTTTGATTCCATCTCTGATTTCTTCTATTACCCAGTGGTTTTTAAGCTCTCCATTCTCTGTCAGTTTCTTATTTCATTTGGTGCTTGGCTGAATTCTTTATCTCTTCATTAGATGCTTAGGGTTCCAGGATTGACATTTGTCTCTGTCTTACTTAGTTTTTTGGGTCTTTGCTGTGGAGGCATAGCATGGTGCTTCTGTCCTTAGCACCATGTTGGCTCAACCTCGGATCTTCCTCTTTTTTGCTGACCGCCTACTTTGCTAAGCATGATGTCCTTCTCCAGGGACTGGTCCTTCCTGATGACATGTGCAAAGTGTGTGAAATGAAGTCTCGCCATACTAGCTTCTAAGGAGCATTCTGGCTGTATTTCTTCCAAGACAGATTTGTTCATTCTTCTAGCAGTCCATGGTATATTCAGTATTCTTCGCCAACACCATAATTCATTGTTACTTGGTCTTATTCATTGTCCAGCTTTTGCATGCATATGAAGCAATTGAAAATACTATGGCTTGGGTCAGGCACATCTTAGTCCTCAAGGTGACATCTTTACTTTTTAACTCTTTAAAGAGGTCTTTTGCAGGAGATTTGCCCAATGAAATATATTGTTTGATTTCTTGACTGCTGCTTCCTTGGATGTTGATTACGGATTGAAGTAAACTGAAATCCTTGACAACTTCAATATTTTGTCCGTTTATCATGATGTTGCTTATTGGTCCAGTTGTGAGGATTTTTGTTGTCTTTATGTGGAGGTATAATCCATTACTGAAGGCTGTGGTCTTTGCTCTTCATGAGTAAGTGCTTCAAGTCCCCTTCACTTTCAGCAAGCAAGGTTGTGTCATCTGCATATTGCAGGTTTTTAATAAGTCTTCCTCCAATCCTAACGTTGCTTTCTTTTTCATATAGTCCAGTTTCTAGGATTATTTGCTCAGCATACAGATTGAATATGCATGGTGAAAGGATACAACTCTGATGCACACCTTTCCTAATTTTAAACCATGCAGTATCCCCTTGTTCTGTTGGAATGACTGCCTCTTGTCTATGTACAGGTTCCGCATGAACACAGTTAAGTGTTTTGGAATCCCCATTCTTCACAATGTTATCCATAATTTGTAACAATCCACACAGTAGAATGCCTTTGTGTAGTCAATAAAACACAGGTAAATGTCTTTCTGGTATTCTCTGCTTTCAGACAAGATCCATCTGACATTAGCAGTGATATCCCTTATTCCACATCCTCTGCTGAATCCAACTTGAATTTCTGGCAGTTCCCTGTTGATATACTACTGCAACGGTTTTGAATTTTCTTCAGCATAACTTTACTTGCATGTAATATTAATGATATTGTTCGGTAATTTCTGCATTCTTTTGAATCACCTTTCTTTGGAATTGGCACTAGTGTGGCTCTCTTCCTGGTGTTTGCCAGGTAGCTATCTTCCAAATTTCTTGGCATAGATGAGTGAGTGCTTCTAACACTGCATCTGTTTGTTGAAACATCTCCATTGGTATTCCATCAATTCATGGAGCCTTGTTTTTCTCCAATGCCTTCAGTGCAACTTGGACTTCTTCCTTAAGTACCATCAGTTCTTGATCATATGCTACCTCCTGAAATGACTGAATGTCGACCAGTTCTTTTTGGTACAGTGACTTTGTGTATTCCTTCTGTCTTCTTTTGATCTCTCCTGAGTCATTCAATTTTTTGCCCGTAGAACTCTTCAATATTGTAACTTGAAACTTGAATTTTTTCTTCGGTTCTTTCAGCTTGAGAAATGCTGAGCGTGTTATTCCCTTTTGGTTTTCTAACTCCAGGTCTTTGCACATTTCATTGTAATACTTTATTTGTCTTCTTAAGCCTCCCTTTGAAATCTGTTCAGTTCTTTTACTTGATCATTTCTTCCATTTGCTTTAGCTATTCTATGTTCAAGAGCAAGTCAGAGTCTCTTCTGACATCTATTTTGGTCTTTTTTTTTTTCTTTTCTTATCTGTCTTTTTAATGACCTTTTGTTTTCTTCACGTGTGATGTCCTTTGTGTCATCCCACAACTCATCTGGTCTTTGGTCATTAGTGTTCAGTGTGTCAATTCTATTTTTGAATGATCTCTAAATTCAAATGGGATATACTCAAGGTCATTTTGGCTCTCATGGACTCGTTTAAATTTTCTCCAGCTTCAACTTGAACTTGCATATGAGCAATTGAAGGTCTGTTCCACAGTCATCCCTGGCCTTGTTCTGACTGACAATATTGAACTTATCCATCATCTCTCCACAGATGTAGTTGATATGATTCTGGTGTATTCCATCTGCCGAGGTCCATGTGTATGGTCGCCATTTATGTTGTTCAGAAATTATGATAGCAACTACTAAAACCATGTCTTCAGAAGTCAGAATCTGATTTGATTTTTACATTTAAATTCTACTCATTTAAATTCAAAAAAGAGAAAAAACATATGCTAACTACTACTTACTTTAAAGGGGACCAAAACATTAAAGCAATAAAAATACCATCTGTAATAACTGCTGCAAACTAATGAAAGGGTTGTATGTATTTATTTATTATGAAAGTAATATATACCCATTACCATGGAGTTGATTGCAACTCATAGAGATTGTTTAGGACAGAGTAGAACTTCCCTATAGGGTTTCCACAACTGTAATCCTTTCAGAAGCAGATTGCCAAATGTTTCTCCCATGGAGTGGTTGGTGAGTTCAAATTGCCAGCCGTTTTGGTTAGCAGCTGAGCACTTAACCGCTGTGCCATAAGGGCTCCTTAAAGCAATACATTCTTGTCAAAAATTTGAAAAATTCGAAAGATTGGACCGTATTTTTATGCAAGTAACATAGGCCTTCTAAGTTTGTTTGCCAACTGCGCCCTCCCCCGCGAAGTACTTTTGTAAGTTGCTGTAAAAAAAATTAGCATAGCATACTTATGAAGTTTCTGGCATGAGATAGCTGCTCAGTAATTTTTTATCAAATAAGTAAACGAATGGTTGAAAGTTTCTTAATGCATCCTGCCAAATTGCACTCCATAAATCTTATACTAGTTTAATTTTATTTCCATGAATTCTGGTACTGATATCATCAAATACGCACCAGCTTTGAGTGTTATAACTACAGAATATGCTGTTTGGGTCATTTTATGTCCACATCACTCTTACGAATTTTTATATGAGAACAGTGTAGGTATATTTCATTTTATTAAATGAATGGTTCTTTTATGAAAGCTATCACTTATTCTCATAATCAAATGCATATTTATTGAAGAAAATTTGTCATACTGAAAAACATTAAAAAAAGAGAATAACAGATGTTAAAAATCCCACTACTCTGAACCTTTTCTGGTGAAAAAAAAAAAAAGAAAAAAAAACTGGAGTTTTCATATCTTTAACAATAAGCCATTTATTATATGTTTGTTCAAATAGTATTTACTGTGAATATTTTCTTATATATCAATGTACCTTTAAAGTTTGGTTTTCAAAGGCTGAGTAATATTACATTTCATGGAAAAAAAAAAACTATACTTTTTGAACGCTGGTGGTGAAGTGGTTAAAGGAATCTACTGCTAACCAAAAGATCAGTGGTTCGAAACCACCAGCATCTCTGTGGGAGAAAGATGTGGCAGTCTGCTTCCATAGAGATTTACAGGCTTGGAAACTCTATGGGGTCTCTATGAGTTGGAACTGACTCGACGGCAGTAGGTATTGTCAAATCAGTATTCTAAGACTATAAACATATGAACAGTTTAGGAAACATATATTTGTGCATATCACTAGTTATTTAATTTTTTAACTGAATGTATTCCAAACACATAGAAAAGTACAGATATTAATATGACAAACAGCCCAGTGTCTATTATGCAGATTTTTACACATAGCCAACAATTTTGTTTATAGGATAGTGTCTTAGTTATCTAGTGCTGCTATAACAGAAATATTGTAAGTGGATGGCTTTAACAAACAGAAGTTTATTCTCTCACAGTTTAGGAGGCTAGATGTCGGAATTCAGGGTGCCAGCTCCAGGGGAAGGCTTTCTGTCTCTCCGTTGGCTCTGGGGGAAGATCCTTGTCATCGATTTTCCCCTGATCTGGAACCTTCTCAGCGCAGGGACCCTGGGTCTGAAGGATGCACTCCACTCCCAGCTCTTCTTTCTTGGTAGTAGGAGGTCCCTCTCTTCTCTACTTGATTCTCCCTTTTATATCTCAAAAGAGATTGACTCAAGATACAGCCTACTCCTGTAGATTGAGTCCTGCCTCATTAACATCATAGAAATTAGGATTTGCAACACATAGGATAATCACATCAGGTGTCAAAATGGTGGACAATCACACAATACTGGGAATCATGGCCTAGCCAAGTTGACACACATTTTGAGGGGACACAGTTCAATACATAACAAGTAGGAACTCCTTTCACAAATAAAGTAAATAGAAAGAAACAGATGTTTACCATCTGAGAATGTGTTTCTATTTTGGTATTCCCTAGTTCATGTCAAACGGATGTTAGATTTTCCAATTTTGCTGATATGGTTTAAGCTGTCTCAGGTCTGTTGTATTTATCTACCCTTTTTTTCCTTTGTGGACAATTGTTTAAAACAACTTTCTTGACTACTGCTTTAAGAGCTGGCACAGCTGCAGACACAGCTGTAGTTTTTTGGTTTTAACTAGAAACTCATCCTTCACACTTCCTTGAACACAGCTGAGCACATTCTTGTTTCCTGGCTGGTAGCATCATTACACAACTATTCATTTGGATATATACTGATGAATACAAACTGGGTGGAATCATTATGAATTACTGGTTGTAATTTTTTAACTGCTTTATACTATTTTGGGGGTTATACATTGCTTTAACTTCCATTAATTTCAACAATGGAAGAAGTATAAATCATAGTGGTAGAGCTAGGGCTTCGAACTGGTTCATTGCAGTTCGAACCTCTGCTGAGAATTTCAATTTCCACCCCAGATATACTGAATCAAAATCTAGTTTAACAAGATCGCCTGGTCATTCTTATGTATAATACATTTTGAGAACCACTGCTCTACTAGCTGTTCTCATAATTGGTCCCTAACCAGAAGTGTTGGCATCGCCTGGGAACATGTTAGACATGCACATTCTCAGCAGGGGTTCAGACTGGAATGAACTGGGTTCGAAGCCCTAGGTGGAGCAAACTGCAATTATCAATGTGAAAATTTTTGTCTTATTCATAGGATCCACCACTTCATGGGGACTACATTTTTGATCTACAAGTTAGATCCTCCAATTTTAGTCTACATTCTAATACTCATTTTGTTTATCGTGCTGACTACTTGAACTTTTGTATAAAATGGTATATAAAGAAAAGAAGATTATATAGAAAATTTCCCACCCCACAAAATTACATCATCTCCTCTTCCTGTCAGAGACAATTCATTCCAAAGAACTCAAGGAAACAATAAACATAGTTACTATAATTTCCTATTTTATTTGATAGATTTTCTAACCCCGCCACGCATTAGACTGGTTTATTAAATTATTTTATTGGGTTTTTCCCCCTATTGCTTATAACCTTTTGATTTACTTTCTTGTTTACTTTAACTGACTCGTTCAACTTTATATTATAATTATTTGGGTTAGATGTGCATTGCTCAGCTTAACCTACAATGGTAGTGAACATCACAGGGAAAGGGACAGATGGAGGTGTTTCAGGAGGACTTTAACAACTACAGTGTGAGAGCCAGAACTCAACGGGACTGACTCGTTTTTCTGGGCCTCACAAGTTTTCCACCTTTGACAGGGTACAGTCTTACTACTTTTCTATCGCTTGTTTTAGCAGAGAATATTTGAGTTTTCCTTCTCTGACGGGTTTCTGCCTTACACAGATTCTGGCTTTTGCAGGTTTTAGTGTATTTGTGGATATTGCCATGTATCTTCTTGGAGGGTTAAGAGTTGGGGGTGTGAAGCTGAAGTTGCTACTTTTCTATCTTGAAGTAAATTTCAAACTCTATGCCATACATATATATATATATACACACACTAGATCTGAGCATACATATGTATGTGTGTGTGTGTGTGTGTGTGTGTATAATTTGTAAAGGTTTCATCCATTGATAGCTAGCTGCTTTTGATCTTTGAAGAAAATTTTGCCTTTTTCTGGAATACACTAGATCTAAGCATATATGTGTGTGTGTGTATGAGAAGATCTATAGCTCATAATGCGTTTGGTTTTGTCCTGTGAAATTCTTCAGCTGGATGGAAGAACAAGGCAATGACAAACACCCCTTTGTCAGTCACTTCTTACTTTCTGTGTATAAGACAGTCACATGCATTCCTGAGCAAAGGGGCTGTAGGATGGGGATTTCCTTCTTTGATTGGACTTTCTAGGATCTGGAGGACAATGGCTGCATAGCAATATCTCATTTTACAGAAGTTGAGGATGAGAGATAACTTACCTGGGGCCCACAACTAGTAAATTATAATGGCAAGATCAAGTACGGTTCTTCTGATCCTTACATTTAATACTTAATTTCAGTGCTGTCTTTAATACACTATTTTTTCAGTTAAGGGTGATGTCTTTCACAAAGGTAAGAGTTCCAGAGCAATACTTTTGGTAATTCCGTACTAGCAGAATTTCGTATTAATGATACTGAAGATTTGGATTTTTCTTTTTCTTCCCAGGATTCATACCTGCATGTAGCCTTGGTGTGGCTCAGGTGGGCAGGATGAACTTTGGAAAGGATGTCAGCACCTTGAAATATTTCACTGTCTGTGGCTTACAAGAGGGCTATGAACCATTTGCAGTGAATACAAATAGGGATATTACCATGTGGCTAAGCAAGAGGCTTCCTCAATTTCTTCAAGTTCCATCAAACCATGAACATATTGAGGTTTGCTTTTTCTTTAAAAATTAGACTGTTGCCAAAAACCAGAAGTGGGTTATCTTTATATATGGGAGTTCCTACTGGTACAATTATTGTAACTTATTTAAAATGGATACTCTATAGTGTTTCACAGATGTGGGATCTAAGCATGATTAGCCTCTGGTACTAGGTACTTTATCAGTAGCTGATTATACTGATTATGAATAATGAATTTCCTTTTTATATAGTTTGTCAGGCCCAATCTGACTGTGTATAATTGTATATGCATTTCCCAAACCATCTTTTGAGTTAGAAGCAAAACTGTGAATATATTTGTGATCTCTAGGTTTGATCATCTCTTTTACAAAATGATGTCATATGTAGGCCATGTTTGGGATTCTGAAAGCGTGTTGTATGTTAGTCATCTTTAGAATCTAGAAATAGACAATGGTAATTAGAATTTAAACTATTGCTTTTTCATTTGGTAGGTGACCAGAATAGATGGCACCATAGACAGTTCCCCATGTTTAAAGGTGACTCAGAAGTCTTTTGGGTCACAGAACAGCAGCACTGATATCATGTTTTATCGTCTGAGCATGCCAATCGAGTGTGCAGAGGTCTTCTCCAAGACTGCTGCAGGAGGACTACCCGGGGCCAGCCTCTTTGGGCCCAAGAATGACCTGGAAGATTATGATGCAGATTCTGACTTTGAGGTTCTAATGAAGACAGCTCATGGCCATCTGGTGCCAGATCGGGTTGACAAAGAAAAAGAAGCTACAAAATCGGAGTTTAATAACCACAAAGATTATGCTCAAGAAAAGCCCTCTCGTCTGAAACAAAGGTCACTAATATAATGCAGTATGATTTTGAAAGTTTAGTTATTGTGTCGGGAGGGTTACAGTTGAAAGTCAGGGATTTCCCAATGTTAATTTGTTCTTCCTCTTCCCCCTCCTTTGTGTGTATGTGTGTGTATGTGTGAAGTAGTCTATAGGAAAAAATGTGGAACCTCTTGGCCATCTAATTTGTTAGCACTGATATAATCTAACCCGATAATTACTTTTAAAGATATCTATATTTACATTCTTTGTTGACACTTACTGAGTATCTCTATAAATGATACTTTTTATGGATAAGAAGACAGGTTACTTTAGAATATTTTCTTGTGTTAAACCAAGGTTTCTCAATCTCAGCATTATTAACACTTGGAACCAGATAATTTTGTTACAGGGGCTGTCTTGTGCATTGTACGATGTTTAGAAGCATCCCTGGCTTCTACTCACTAGATACCAATAGCACCCTCCCCCTAACAACCAAAATTGTCTTCAGACATTGCCAAATATCCCCAGTTGAAAGCCACCTTATAGAACTGATTTTATGCTCAAGTTTGAAGTAGGCAGAGCATTTTAACACTGCTTATTCCTAGTCCTCTAATAATTTCAGATTTTTGCTTAGAAGAACAAAACCAGATTACAGTACAAGCCATTCTGCAAGACTTACTGAAGATGTCCTTGCAGATGATCGGGATGACTATGATTACTTGATGCAAACGTCCACGGTATGAGGTTGCAGTATTTATCATTTATTTTTGTTTTTCAGTTATTATGCTTTACATTTTGAATAGTTCACTTTGAGTCATCATATTTAGCAAGTTTATTTTAAAAATAATTTTTAGCTTACATTTTTTAGATATATTTTTAGGGCTGGAAAGTTGAATATACACCCACACATACTGTACACAGGTATCAATAAGATAACTACTTTAAGATACTTGTCCTTAATGACACCTATAATCTTGATTTTGCTGTCTTGTTTCTTGACAGAATTTTAATTTTACACATGACTTTTCCAAGTACATGTAATTTCCTTCACGTTAGTGATGTGTCTAAAAGAAGATCGTGTATCATACTTTATTAGAGATCAAGTTTTGCTGTCTGCCATTAAAATTTTTTCATAACTACTTCTCCTAAAATGTCAAATGGAAACAAATATATCTGTGTCCCTTGTAGAATGCTCCATGTTTGAGTTTGACTTTCTTATATTATAACTGAACTATTTCAAAATGCTTTTAAGGTATCGAAATACTGTATGTCAGACATAGGCAAGGCAGACCACATTCAAGGAGGTGAGTGGCAGGTATGAAAACTTCTAGCGTAGATTAGTGTTCTCGTGCAAGCTTGAAGAATTTGAGGCTTATCTGCACAATGTGATGATAATTTTATTACATCAGTACATTAGATGTGTGTGTGTATACGTACATGTGTGTATACACACATATACACATACATTCACACATATACATACATGCATACATACTTGGGAATATGAAAAGCGTCAAATTATTTAGCATGTTTCCTCAGATAGATGTCTTTCTCTCTTTCCCATTATTTCTGATTTAATTTAAATCCTCTGTCAAAGGATTGTTCTCATTTTGCAGTGTCAGTCTTTTGTGCCTATAACATTTTAATTAGGCCAAATGATTTTAACAAGAAATATGTTCTTAGGTAATTCAAAGAGTCTGACAACAGTTAACCTTACAAATCAAAGTTGTTTTGTGGTTTTTTTCTTTGCCAACACTTTGGTCTTGTTCTTTTGACAGTACTATTACTCTGTGAGAGTCTTTCCTGGACAAGAACCTGCTAACGTCTGGGTGGGCTGGATTACGTCAGATTTCCATCAGTATGATACAGGCTTTGACTTGGACAGAGTTCGTACAGTAACCGTTACTCTAGGAGATGAAAAAGGAAAAGTGCATGAAAGGTTGGTTTTTGTCAATTTTTTACATGAATGAAATCTGATAAAAATGTTGGTAAATCTAGATAATTTTTTGTCTTGGATTCCTTGCCTAGCATAATATTTCTATTTATAGGAGAAATAAAATCCAGCCATTAATGTCAATGTCCTTTCTGTTACTCATACAAACCAGTAAAGAATCTGAATATATTAGAAGTCAAAACCATTGTCAAGTAAGAGCAGTGCATCCTTTTTGGGTAATAACTATTGTACATGACTAACAACTTGGGTTACCAATACTTAACCTTTGTTTTATGAATTAGAGAGGGGTAATAAGAGGCATTTACTGTGTGGTCTGATATGTATCTTGGGAACTGGTTATGTGGTTGGGAGAAAAACAGTGAAGTCAATGTGGGCTAATAGTTTAGATTAGGTGTACGCATTTGTACTCAGACTGAGGAGCAGTGGGTTCTTTCCTCAGCTTTGCCATTGACTCGCTGTGTGGCTTTGGGTAAGTCAGTTAAACTTTCTGTGCCATCCTTCTTCATTTATAAGACAAACCAAACTCAAACCAAACCTTCAAAAAAGTGAAGAAGGCTATCTTCCTTGCAGAATGAGACAAGAGAAGATCTTAGCTTTCACATCCACCTTTTGTGCCCACGCATCCTCCCTGATCTGCTGTGACAGGCCTTATAGAATGAGCCTGCCATGATGTTGCTTTTCCTCTGTACCTGCACCCTCGTTTTTGGTGATGGGGAAACTCACTGTCCTGCCTTCAGGTTGTAATACTTGAAACATCATGAGTCTTGAGCTTCAAATCATGGCCCTAGCAAAAATCCTGAGTGAAGAGTGCTTTATTTCAGAATGGGACCAAGAACAACCAGTCTCTAGGAAATTCCTCGAGGGATGCGTTTGATTTTCAGAGATGGCGACAGTGTAAGAAAATGACTCAGTAGAGGGGTAGGGTAACAGATAGATGATTTTGATGTAGTAAGTAAAGGATAGAGAGGGATTGTTGAATCTTATGTAAGTTGTACAAAGAAACACAGCTGACTTTTGACTATACAGAAACCAACTTTATCCCAAACTCCTGTTCTTTAACACCGGTTTGCCTGTATTTGGCCTTTTTTTTTTTTTTTTTTGCTATTCTCATTAGTACTTCACTATATAGCGGCAGAGAAAGGGAATGGAAGCGAAGCTGAAGTCACTTAACTTTGTTACAATCTCTGGTGAAAGTTTTGGTGAGGGTTAAAATCAGGTGCAGTTTTGTTAATACCACTGCTTCTGGTGGCACAAATGAATTGCGCTTGACTACTAACCTAAAGGTTTACGGTTCGATCCCACCCAGCGGCACCATAGAAGAAAGGCCTGGTGATCAGCTTCTATAAAGATCACAGCTAAGACAACCCTATGGAGCAGTTCTACTGTACCACATGGGGTTGCCATGAGTCGGGATCTACTCAACAGAATGGGTTTGGTCTCTCATAACAGATCGCTGGGAATTTCCATAAAGGGGCATTCATTTTAGCCAAATGTTTAATATATGGAATGACTGATGTAGAACTTGTCTAAATACTTTGATAAGTGTTTGGAAACTAATGCATCTCATCTCAGAGCAAGTGTAAAAACCATGAGAATGAAAATTACAGATTTTGAAGATTGTTTAATAGTTAAACTTTTTTGAACCTCAGAAAAAGGTCCAGTTTGGTTTGAGTTTTTTTGAGGAAAAGTGCAGGTCAGTTTTTACTTGGTTCAAACTTGTTGACATGTCTCCATTAGGTGTGAAATTTAGAGACGTGTAAGACCTGATTCAGAATTTCTGCTGACGTCAATGGAGTTTTGCTAAGAGTCACGGAATTGGGCCCATTGTGCACTTGTCCCATTACAGCATGAGCTTGTTGCTTGCGCAGCATAATTTAGGTTTAGTTTGCAAAATATACATGCTTTCTAGTATATTTGTGGGTGTACAAAAGTAAATTTTTTTTTAAATTCAGCATCAAACGCAGCAACTGCTATATGGTGTGTGCGGGTGAGAGTATGAGCCCTGGGCAGGGACGGAACAATAATGGATTGGAGATTGGCTGTGTGGTGGATGCTGCCAGTGGGTTGCTCACGTTCACGGCTAATGGCAAGGAATTGAGCACATATTACCAGGTAATGTGTCCATTGATGCCATCACGCTTATAAGGAGAAAAAAAAAAATTCTCTCATTAAAGGGAAACACATTTTGTAAGATCCAAAAGTAAATTAGAAGTAAATTAAAAATTAGAAGAAAATGAAAGATAAATAACTTTGTTATGTATTCTTATTTCTGTTTGAATAGTAACAGTGTCTTAAGTCCTTCAGAATTAACAGAGTGTGCATTCCTTTAAAAATGTTCATATAGTAATGAAATAATTATTGAGTGATTCAAAGAGGATTTCTATATGAGGGAAAGGAAAAGTCTCTGATCATCTTCTGTAATTTGTTCCTTAGTTGTTACAAAGAAAACATATTTTCTTTGCCTTGCTGACTTTACTAACATTAAATTCATTTGCTTAAAAAGGTGGAGCCAAGTACAAAACTATTTCCTGCAGTTTTTGCACAGGCTACAAGTCCCAATGTTTTCCAGTTTGAGTTGGGAAGAATAAAGGTAAGAAAGACTCCTTCCTAGTATTTTATTTGGATTATTTTCTGTTACAGCATAGCATTTACTTCATAATTGAGTTTGAATTTTTGAGTACTTTTAAGAATCAAATAAATCATTCTTTTAAGAAAAAGTAGCCTTGTTTGAAAATTCTATAATCTTCTCAGGTCATTTGGGTAACGTATTTAATTAGAAAGGATTTCTCTTTGATCATGATAAGTATATTACTCAATAAAATCTGGCTTATACAGAGCAAAAAAATGCCAAATTTTGTACAGTTCAGTAATAATTGAATTCACAGTTAAGTCAGTGAATGGAATATGAAATTATGCTACATTTATGGTGGTGGTGTGTATTAAATACTCTGGGAAAAAAAATGAAAGAAAAATTAAATTGGATGAGGTGAGTCAGAGAAGACTAAAAGAAGAGGTGACATTTAGGTTGGTTCCAAACTGTTGAATAGGAGCTCTTGGGATACATCAACTGGGAAAAGGCATTCTAGACAGAAAGACAAAGCAAAAGTATGTAAGAGTGAAATCTCTGAAGACTAAGTAATTCAATATGACTGTAACAAAAGATGCCTTCCAGGATGTGACTGGAGATTACTAGAGATAAAAGCTAAACCAAGTCGAAATTGTAAAGGTCTTGTATACCATGCTAAGAAGTTGATACCTTAACATAGGCAGTGACAATCCTCTGGAAATTTTTTAAAAATTTATTTTATTTTTTGCTATTGTTGTTGAGAACATACACAGCAGAACATACACCAATTTAACAATTTCTACATGTACAATTCAGTAACATTGGTTACATTCTTCCTGCAGTGCAACCATTCTCACCTTCCTTTTCCAAATTGTTTGTCCCCCATTAACATAAACTCACTGCCCCCTAAGTTTCCTATCTAACGTTTTGAGTTGCCATTATCTGTTTGATCCCATATAGATAGCTCTTAAAACAGCATGATGCTCAAGGCAGACATTCTTTACTAATTAAGTGAAAATATTTTTTGGTTTACAAAAAATGGCAGAGGATATTTTTGGTTTAAGGTTTAAAGATTATTATCTCAGGGTAACAAATTCGAGGAATCCTCTGGAAATTTGAAGAAGCAGATTAAGTGCAATCTTTTGGAAAGATGTGTTCGTAATAATGTGGAGCTGGACAAGAGTAAGAGCAGGCAGTAACGAATAGAGACCACTGATGCAGTCTGTATGGAAGATGATGCCAAGAGCCGTGAAAGTAGTGATGGAGAGAAAGTGATAAACATGAAAATGCTTTAGTGGAGAAATTAATAGTATTTGACAATGAATTGGATTAATAGGATTTGTGGGTGAATTGCATTCAGGTATTCAAGGAGAATGAAGACTCAGGATTAATTTAAATGTTCCAGTTTGGACAACTGGGAAGTGCTAATACAACAACAAGAAGATCTTGCTGAAATTCAGGAAAAGAGATTGAATTTAATTTTGAAATTGTAAAAATTGAAGTGTCAGCCATACATCGTGGTGGATATTGTAGGCAGTTTCACCATACTGGTTTGATGACCTTGCACACGTTACTCCACTATGTGACCTTCAGCGTCTGCCCTTGTCAAATGGGGTTTTCAATGTCTGTTTTATAGGGATTAGGAATACTATAACTAGAATATCTTGAACAATGCGTTGTACATAATATCTGCTCAATAAATTTATATATAATATATACTTAAAGCACACATACGTATATAGTGCATACACATAGATAAGTGTATATAATTGTGCTAAAAAAGAGGGCTATGCTGGAGATTAAGATGTTAGTCATCAAGAAATCAGTTGTAATTAAGTTTTGAGAGTGAATGAGCTATCTCAGAGCAAATGCGGAGAGTAAGAAGAGAGTATAGATTGTAGAACATGTGGTTGTATCAACTAAGAAAGAGGAACCTCTAGGGACACTGAGGAAAAACTGTTAGAAATGTAGAAGAACTAGAAAGACTATCTTAATGGAAGCCAAGTGAAGAGGAAATTTTCAGAAGCAGGAGTAGTCAACAATATCAGATATCAAATGCCACAGAAAGGCCGATACAATCAGGACTAAAGGAATCCACTGCTTCTGTTAATTAGGAAGACTTTGGTGCCCTTTGCCAGAAGAATTTCAGCAAAATGACGGGCGACACCATATTATAGCGAATTCAATATTGAAAGTAAGAGAAAAGAGACAGCAGGTTTAGATGTCTTTTTTGATAAAATTTGACAAGGAAGTGATAGTTTCTCAGAACCCTGACCTGTGTATCCAGTTGTCTGTTTTATATTTCCATTTGGATATCTAATAACTGTTGCACATTTAATTCTCCTGATCATCACTACTCCTCTTCCTAGCCTGCCTGATCTGCAGTCTTTACCCTCTCAGTTAACAACAAATCCACTAAGCCAGGCCAAAAACCTTGGGCATCCTGACTTCCTACTCTTGCACTCAGCATCCCAATCCCATCCATTAGCAAATCCTCTCACCCCTACCTTCTGATCCCTCTTACCATCTCTACTGTGACAACCCTGATCTCCATCTCCATCATTTCTCATCTGAATTGCCACCAATTGCTGTGGAGTCACCTCCAACTGATGGCAACTCCATGTATGTCAGAGTAGAACTGTGCTCCATAGGGTTTTCAGTGGCTGTGACTGTTTGGAAATACATTGCCAAGCCTACAGTAGCCTGCTAATTGGTTTTCCTTAATTCATCCATTTTAGTCAGGGTTCTCTAGAGAAACAGAAGCCCTAGTGGTGCAGTGGCTAAGAGCTTGGCTGCTAACCAAAAGGTTGGCAGTTCAAATCCACCAGCTACTCCTTGGAAACACTATGGGGCAGTTCTACTCTGGGTAGAACTACTATAGGGTTGCTATGAGTTGGAATCGACTCAATGGCAATGGGTTTATATATGTGTGTGTGTAAGTATATATATATATATACATATATGCACATACATATATGTATACATGCATATACATATATGTATACACACACATATATAGAGAGAGATTAATGTTTACTTCAAGGAATTGGCTTACATGATTGTGGGAGGCTGACAAAATAAAAACAAACGCGTTGTCATCGAGTTGATTCCGACTGATAGCAACCCTATAGGACAGAGTAGAACTGCCCCATAGGGTTTCCAAGGAGCAGCTGATCTTTTTGTTAGCAGCAGAGCTCTTAACCACTGAGCCACCTCCAAAATCTCTAGGTCAGACGACAAGTTGGAGACTCCTGAAGGTTTGTGTTCCAGGATCCGTAGGGTTGATGAGAAGAGTACAGAGTGAAGAGTGAGAGTTCTGCCCTAGTATCTATTTATAGTCTGGAGACAGAGCACACCCTAGGGAACTCCCTTTTTTACTGGTTGATTGATTATATCATATCAGATTACACATGCAAAGTGATTGTATTACATTACGTTAGATGTGAGGTCTTTACATCACATCACATCAGATTACATTACAGAAGGTAATCTGCTTTACCTAAGGTCAACTGATTTAATCATATGTAACTACTCCATGAGGGCAACTAGATTACTGTTTGCCCAAACCACTGAGAACCATAACCAAGTCAAGTTGACACATAAAATTAACCATCACACCATCTAATGTCTGTTCATCATATCACAATCTGAGTGGCTGTCATGGCTTTAAAACGTAAATTAGATCATATCATTCCATGGCTCAAAACTCTGGAAACCCTGTTTCCCTTAGAGTATAGGCCAGAAGCCTTATAATGCTCCCCAAGTCCCTGAGCAGTCCTGTTGCCTCTCTGACTTCATACCCTACCTCTCCCCTCTCCTTCGTGTCACTCCAGCCTCACTGTCGTTGGTGTTAAGTACTGTTGAGTCTATTTTGACTCATAGCAACTCCATGTGACAGAGCAGAACTACTGTAATCTTGGCTGTAATCTTTATGGAAGCTTAGGTGGGTTTGAACTGCCAACACTTTCGTTAGCAGCCCAGCAATTAACTGTTGCACCACCAGGGCTCATTATTGCTTTCTTCAAACTTGCAGGCAAACTTCTTCCTTGGGTGCTGATTGTTTCTACTGTGTCGACTTATCCTCCCCACTTGTCCATAAGATTCTTTCCCTATGACTCTGTTTAAATGTCACCTTCTCAGTGACCCCATCCTAATCCCTGACCACCTTATTTATAATTGCTGCCCTCCATTATGCACCCTCATCCTAGTTTTTTTCCCCCTATGACATTTTTTTCTCTAATTTACTATTTAATTAATTTTATTTATATCTCCCACAAGAAAAATGGAAGCTATGTGAAAGCAAAGATTTTGTCTGTTTTGTTCACTGATATATTCTTAGTGTCTAAAACAGTCCCTGGCTTTTTTCTCCCCATTAATGGAATAGACCGGGAAAATAGCTTGAGGATGAGACAGTCTAGAGAATGCAGTAGAGAAGGTTCTAGAGGAGAGGGAGCGATTGCAGATAATGGAGAAATAATAATCATTTTTATATGCTTTCACAAAAGCAGGCAGGGATAGTATGAAGATTATAAATAAACAAATAAGCTTTGGAAAGTAGGGACCTCTCTTTCAATGAGACTAGGCTTAAGGAGGAGTCCCTAGGTGATGTAAACAGTTAATGCGCTTGACTGCTAACTGAAAGGTTGGAGGTTTGAGTCCACCTGGTGGTGCTTTGAAAGAAAGCCTGGCGATCTGCTTCCAAAAAGTCAGCCATTGAAAATCCTATGGAGCAGCACAGTTGTATTCTGACACACGTGGGATCGCCATGAGTTGGAGTCCGCTGGATGGCAACTGGTTTAGGCTTAGAGAAGTAAGGATGGCCGAAGATGCGTATTTGAAGATGGAGGCGGATGCAGGAGAAATAATTTGTGTTAGTTAATGCATTATTAATTCTGTTTTCTCAGGAGGTAGGTTTATCTGTTGAGCTATCTCCATTATACTACTGGTTAAAGTGAGTGGATAAGGATAAGGTGGGTGACGGGCCAGCAAATGAAAGTCAAATGGGGACCAGTGCCGTCACTTGGGTTGGTGTCACCCAGTGCAGTAACTCATGGTGGGCCTCCGCCCCCACCCCCCACCATGGGCGGGTTGGCTGGTGAACGTGCCCCACCCCTTGTGGCCCCACCCCTCCTGGCCCTGCCCCCTGCGGCTCCTCTCCTCTCCCATTGGCCAAAGCGGAAACCCTTTTCTCCACCCAGTGGCACTGCGTGACGGGTGACACCAACCCTAGTGATGCCACTGCTTTGGCAGTCCCTCTTTCAGCGGCGTTGCCTGCCTGCCGTCGCCATGGACCCTGTGGTCATTTTAGGGTCACCTCCTCTGATAGCGTCAAGGGTTGTGGTCCACACCCTTGCACCCCCCCAGTGACACCACTGAGTTTGACCTCTCTTTCAGGAAGTTTGCCACTGAGAGTAGCTAAAGGCTCACCATGTTACCTTGAGGGCCGATGATCTATGAGGGGCATATGGTGATATTTGGTTGCATATGGGCAATCAAGGGCATATTGGTTTCCCATAGAGCATATGGGAAAGAAACGTCCCAAGACCTGTTTGTCTGCCCTGATGTGTCAGATATTTCCTTTCTTAATATTTTCTCTGATTGCCCTTTCAGGAACTTTTCAACCCAATGTATACTATTTCTTGTGTTAATTTTGCTTAACTCATAGTGTCTCTTACTTTCATTGTCTCTTTTCTGTGCAGAAATGTAGTCATGACTTTATTATCCCCAAGGGATACTGTAAATTAATTCTAGTTCTGCTTCACCCTATCTAGAATGTAATGCCTCTGTCAGCTGGATTATTCAAGAGTGAGCATAAAAACCCTGTGCCACAGTGTCCTCCACGTCTCCATGTGCAGTTTTTATCACACGTTCTTTGGAGCAGAATGCCAAATCAGTTTCTGAAGGTAGATGTCTCTCGAATCAGTGAACGCCAAGGCTGGCTGGTGCAGTGTTTGGATCCTCTGCAGTTCATGTCTCTTCATATCCCAGAGGAGAACAGGTTAGCCCCGTGTAACCTTTAATGTGTGGGTGAGGTGCTTGGCATCAGACTGCTTACCACTCAGAGGCTCAGGGATGGAGCCAGAAAAACAAACACAAGGTTTCAAAAATATCTGATTTATTTTGGAAATAGAGACATTATTTTGAATGTTCCAAGTTTGAATGTTCCTAATTAGTGAAAAAAAAAAATTATTCTACTATGGTTAAAGAGAATGTGATAGTGTGGTATTTCTTTATTTACTCTTGTTTTACTTATGATGTCAACTGCAAATAAAATTCCAGACAGGTACACCTGCAGTTTGACTTGTAACTTAACAGAGTAATATAACATCACAGAATTGTAGGATATCAGAGGTGAACTCACAGGAACCACTTAGTTCAACTCTTTCATTTTACAGATGTGAAAAACTGATTCTAAGAAACATTAATGAAACAACATTGTGAAAATACTTTGAGGACTTTGGAAACAAGTTGATATGCATTCCAGGCAGTAATAATATAATATAAAGTGTAACATGTGTTAAAAAGTGGCTTTGCGTATGATTTTCAGTGTTCCTATATTATAGCCAATTAAATTGCAGATATTTCATTTTAGCAGCCTCATTATCACTAGGAGCTAAATTTCTAGGTTTTAGAAATTTCCTCCCAACATACCATAACTGAGTGAAAACATTGACTGAAAACAATGCAAAGGCAAATGTATTTGTTGTCCTTTTTTAATTTTAAACTCTTTACTTGAATCTGAAAACAATTGTAGGAGCTGTGTCAATCCATAAATATCTTTAGAGATACTTGGCATTTTCTTTTATTTTAATACTTTAAAAAATTGACCTGTACTTTGGAAAACAGTTTGGAGGTTCCTCAAAAAGTTACATATAGAATTACCATATGACCCAGCAATTCCACTCCTAGGTGTATATCCAAGAGAAATGAAAACACGTTTTCACACAAAAACTTGTGCATGATTGTTCATAGGAGCATTATTCATAATAACCGAAAAGTGCAAACAACTCAAATGTCCTTCAACAGATGAATGGATAAATAAATTATGGTGTATCCCTACAATGGATTATTGCCCAGCCATAAAAAAGAATGTAAAATTGATACATGCTACAACACGGATGAACCTTGAAAACACTACACTAAGTGAAAGAGGCCAGTCACAAAAGACCATGTACTATATGATTCTATTTACATAGAAAGGCCAGCATAGATAAATCTATATATAGAGAAAGTAGATGAGTAGTTGCCTACCACTGGTGGAGTGGGAATGGGGAGTGACTGTTAATGGGTATTGGGTTTCTTTTTGGAGTGATAAAAACGCTCTAAATGCTGATTGTGGTTATGGCCACACGGCTCTAAACATACTAAAACCATTGAATTATATGCTTTAAATATGTGAATTGTATACTTTATTGTTTCTTAATAAAGATGTTTTTAAAAAAGAATTGCAAAAAAATTAATCCGTCTGAGTTCTCTTCATGTATTGAATGTTTATTTACATATACTTTTACATGAAATAGATATCATATTCATAATGAATTGTTGATAGTTATACCCTATTTTAATTTTGTGATTATTATTTTTTTGAGTGAGAAAAGTTTTATTTGCATTGTGCATTAGATGATGTTTAAAAAACATTACTCAACAACCAAAATAAACATAGCAGATGGAAAGGAATTTCTCTTTGTTATAGAAAATATCTCCTCTCTAATAAGCAGAGAGTTTCCAGATTGTAGTTTAAGGTCCCTGCTTTGTGCTCAGTTACTAACCTTAAGAGTTGGCAGTTCAGATATACCCAGTGGCATCACGGAAAAAAGGCCTTGCTATCTGCTTCCATAAAGATTAAACCAGAAACCCATTGCCATAGAGTCAATCCTGACTTATAGCAAGCCTATAGGACAGAGGGGGTTAGTGGTTAAAAGCTACTGCTGCTAACCAAAAGGTGGACAGTTCGAATCCACCAAGTGCTCCTTGGAAACCCTGTGGGGCAGTTCAACTCAATAGGGTTGCTATGAGTCCGAATTGACTCGATGGCAAAGTTTTTTTGTTTTTTTTTTTAAATAGGATGGAGTAGAACTGCCCCATAGGATTTCCAAGGCTGTAAATCTTTATGGAAGCAGACTGCCACATCTTGCTAGTGGATTTAATTGGCAACCTTTTGTTTAGCAGCTGAGCGCTTAACCACTGCATCACCAGGGCTCCTTTCCATAAAGATTACAGCCAAGGAAACCCTATGGAACAATTCTACTCTGTAACACGTGGAGCCACCATGTGTTGGAATCAACTTGGTGGCAACGGGTTTGACTTTTTTTTTGTAATTTAATGTTTGATGTAATCATGTGTGAATGGCTGGGTAATTTAACCCTGAACAAAGATCATAAAGGATTTGAGGCTGTTTTCTAAAATATATAAGATCCAAATGCATACAAAAGTGTCAACTGAATCAGGTTGTAGGGGAGGTATGGGCAGAAAAATGACAAAGCCAGAGTAAGATTGACACAGTGTCCTTCCTACCACACCATTCTGCATGGGTGGTAACTCAAGTCACTCATTTGTTTCATGCCTCTTACCATTTTTCTTAGCAAAGAAAATCCATTGAGATTCAAAATTTAGATTCTAGTGGTAAGCACCAACTGATGGTTGAGAAGAATCTTTCTCTGATGCCCCAAAAACATGGCAAATTTGAAGTGATGTTACATGTTTGTCAGCACCCTGCTTGTTTTCTTCATAACATGTATCACAGTTTATAATTTAATTTATTCTTTGTTTTTGGAATTTCCCTCCTCAGCTAGACTGTAAGCTCCCTGAGGGCAGGAACAGTGTCTGTAGTGTTCATGATCCTATCACCAGTGCCTAGCATGCTGCTTAATGCATATTAAGCACTGAGTAATATTTGTGTAATCAATGAATGATATTGAGATCTGAAAGACATTTCTCCATTGTGTACTGTTAAAGGGTATAACGAGTTGTATTAGCTTTTACTGAAATAACAAACAGCCCCCAAATCTTGGTGGCCTGCAAACAGACATTTATTTCTTGCTCCTGCTACACAAGATTGTGTGTCCACCGAAGCTCTGCTCCAGGTTGAAGTTAGACTGCGGGTGTGGCCCACATGCCTTTTCATCCTGAGACCCAAGATGAAGGGCAGGCCAGCCCCAAAGTGGGGCATGTAATTTTCATGGTAAAGGGTCGATGTGCAAGAGGGCTAACTGAAGCTTTCAGGACCTGTAAAAGTTTGTTTTTGGTTGCAACAGATGTTATGTCCACCTAAATTCTATTGTCCAAAGCAAGTCACATAGCCTAGTCCAAAGTAGGTAAGGTGAGGAAGATTACTCCATTTGCTGGGAAGAAGGAATAAAGAATATTTGTAGACAGTAATATAATGGGCTAAGAAGGTACTATATGATATATTTGGCATCGTCCTTATAACAGATAAAACAATGAGTTATTTATTTTGATACTCCCTAGTTCAAACTGTAGTTCATTAAAGTATGAATAATTCTACAATAGGTTGGTGTAGGGAGACAAAATAATTAATTGAAGTATATGCTTTGATTTTCCTTGATCTAAGTGTGAAGTTTATGAGATGTAGAGAAATATATGGACTACAGATCCTTCAGATTTTTTACGTTCATTCATTCTGTAGATATGTGTTAGTGCCTACAACGTTCCTGGCACTGACCCTTGCCCTCAAGACTTCATGGCCTGATCTAGAAGAGAGGTGTTTTAAAGAGAAGAACATGGTGTCATCAAGTAAAAAATAGGGGTGGGTGTATTGGGAGAGGCAGCAGCAATGTAGATTGTAGGGTTCTTATATGTTATTTCTAGTGACTAACATTTTGAGAGTGATTAGACAGTAGACTTGGTTATATTCTCTAATAAGAACTTTGTTGTTGCTAGTTACTGTCAAGTCGATTCTGACTCATGCGACCCCACGTGTTCAGAGTAGAACTGCTCCATAGAATTTTCAAGGCCAGGACATTTCAGAAGAAAATTGCCAGGCCTGTCTTCTAAGGCATCTCTCGGTGCATTTGAACTGTCAGCCTTTTGGCTAGTAGTTGAGTGCTCAACCGTTGCTGCCACACAGGGACCTCAGATATTCTGTGTTGCTATTATAAACAGATGTATATGTTGTAACCATCATCCAGGCTCAGGGGTAGAGTAATAGTCCTCTTGGAAGATATAAGAGCCCAACCAAGACATGAGTCATCACCTACTATGCTTTATGGTGGAGCCTTGCTCAGTTATTCCTTTCCAAGAACTGTTGTGCTAGCAGTAGGGCCCAGCAGTTGTGTGATTTCCTGGAAGCCTAGGTGGGGCATGGAGTGCATAACCACTTGCTTTTAGTTTTTAATACATGAAGCTTCTGATTCTGAGAATTGGGAAGTGGGCTCTGGAAGAATTCTGCACCATCAAGGCACAGTGACTTTGAATAGAATACCTGTGACTTGGAGAGCATAGATAATGAAAACAGACATGGGCAGGATGATAGCATACCTACATATGTTGAAAAATCTCAGCAACAAATACGTGTACATGTAAAGGAACTATGTGTTCTTTTTTTTCATAATTAAATATTTTATTGTGTTTTTGATGAAAATTTATACAGTAAATTAGGTTCTGTTTAATAATTTCTACACAATTTGTTCAGTGACATCTATTGCATTTTTCACAGTGTGTCAACTTTCTCATTATTTCTGTTCTGGTTGTTCTGTTTCCAGTAATCTAATTTCCCTGCCGCCTTGCTTTCTTGTCTTTGCTTTTGAGTAAATGTTGGTCTCATGTAGATGATTTTTTAAAGGAACACAGTACTCATGGATGATATTTATTTTATAAGCCACTCTGTTATTTTGCTGAAATATGACCTCATGGAATAGTTTTTGTTCAAGGTTTAAAGAGTATCTCAGGGCAACAGTCTCAGGGAGTCCTCCAGTCTTGGAACTACGTGTTCTTAAAATTGAACTCTGCTCAAAAAGTAATGCCTTTAGGCATAATCTGGCCATAATTTGGGGGTTTATGGGTTGAAAGGGCAGGATATGTGCTGGGGGCAAAAAAAACAAATTAAGAATCGGGTGTAAATTCTGACTCCCAATAAAAACTTGAGGCTCTCCTTTATTTTGCCAAGTGGAAAATGTCATTAATAGTGTCTGCTTCAGTAACCTTTTGAAATATGTAGATGACATACTTAGACTTCTTAGATGCAGATTAAAAAAATAATAATTCATGCTTAATCTTGCTACCAATGTCCTTTTCCCTTCTACAGATCTGTGGACATATTAGAATTGACGGAGCAAGAGGAACTGCTGAAGTTCCACTATCACACTCTCCGCCTCTACTCAGCGGTCTGTGCTCTGGGGAACCACCGGGTGGCCCACGCCCTGTGCAGCCACGTGGATGAGCCTCAGCTCCTCTACGCCATCGAGAACAAGTACATGCCTGGCTTGCTGCGTGCAGGCTTCTATGACCTGCTGATCGACATCCACCTTAGCTCCTACGCCACTGCCAGGCTTATGATGAACAATGAATTCATCGTTCCCATGACGGAAGAAACCAAGAGTATTACCCTCTTCCCTGATGAGAACAAAAAGCACGGTCTCCCAGGGATCGGCCTTAGCACCTCCCTCAGGCCGCGGATGCAGTTTTCCTCCCCTAGTTTTGTGAGCATTAGTAATGAATGCTACCAGTATAGTCCAGAGTTCCCCCTAGATATCCTAAAGGCCAAAACCATCCAGATGCTGACAGAAGCAGTGAAAGAGAGCAGCCTTCATGCCCGGGACCCGGTTGGGGGGACCACTGAATTCCTCTTTGTACCTCTCATCAAGCTTTTCTATACCCTGCTCATCATGGGCATCTTCCACAATGACGACTTGAAGCACATTCTGCAGTTAATTGAGCCCAGTGTATTTAAGGAAGCTGCCACGCCAGAGGAGGACAGTGTGGTGCTGGAGAAGGAGCTCAGCATGGAAGACTCGAAGCTGGAAGGAGCTGGGGAGGAAGAAGCCAAAGGCGGTAAAAGGCCGAAGGAAGGCCTGCTCCACATGAAACTGCCAGAGCCAGTTAAACTGCAGGTAATCAGAAAAAAGATACTACTGCATTTCAGAATCGCTAAGTACTAAGGTACTGAATTTTAACTTTGTCTTTTTTTGCATGTGTTTGTGTTCCTGTATAATGGTAGTTCTTCATAAAACTAACTTCCTCTTGTTCTTTAAGAAGTGCCAGTCTGATTTGCTTGCATTTAGAATGGAATTAACGGATTTTTCAGTTGAGTCAGTTGACAATAGACAAAAGATGCTAAATTTAGTATTTTTGTCATGTTGCTTACCTTGGTCAGATATGTTTATCTGTCATAGACATCCACATGTACGGCAGGTGCCTGTTTGTAAAGGTGTGTGTGTGTGTGTGTGTGTTTGTGTGTGTTCGCGCGGGCGTGCGTCTGAAAAGAGCAGAGGAGGTGGGCTTTTGTCCCACCAGCTGTTCTCTCTCCTATTCATTAGCAGTTTCCTTGTATCTCCCTTCCTGTTTCTGCAGATACATTTCACCTACAGTATCAATTATGTTGGAATGCATGAAATGCAAAGCATGTTGTTAGTTGCCATCAAGTTGATTCCGACTCATGACAACCACATATGTTGCAGAGTGTTCTGTAGGGTTTTCTTTGCTATAATCTTGTCTGAGGCAGATTGCTATGCCTTTCTTCTATAGCGATGCTGGCTGAGTTTGAACCACTGACCTTTAGGTTAGCAGTTGAGTGCAAATCATTTTTGTCTCCCATTAAATACCCATTTTCAAACCCCACCTCCACTCCCACCAACCTGTGTTTGGAATACTCATACACCAATACATGTGCCCATTCTCAAATAGCAAGATTTTACTGCCTGCAAGTGTGTTCCTAAGAAATCAAAGATAAACCGAAGAGGTCCTGTTGTAACACCTCTTTCATTCGCTGGAGACAGTTTGAGAAAGTTGCACCATTGACATGTTTTCTCACTCTTCATTCCTTTAGTCCACAATGGTTGAGGTCTTACTCTCTGCTAGCCCCTTGGTGCTAGATGAAAGAAACAGAAGAGGTCCCTGCCTTCCAGAAGCTCACAGTCTCTTGGAGAAATATATACTTATTTCTGTATTTCTTAAATATATCTTGTTGCTAATGGCATTAAATGCTCTGAAGGAAAAAAAATGAATTACTAGAAGAAAGAAAATTTAAAATTAGATTACTCTGAGAAAGGTTAGGGAAGACTCCTCTGAATTGGTGAATTTTAAGGTGAGGTTGGATTCGAGATGGAGTTCAGTAGCTGAACCAGCCTGGCAAATGGTCCAGAGACAGGAAAAGGTCAGTATGGTTGCAGCTTAATGAGCTAGGGAGTCGGGGGTGGTAATACTGGGGAATTAAGCAGAGGGTAGTTCATGTGGAATCAAGCCTGTTTTCTGAAACCAGCCAGGTAATCGATTTTGAATTTTACGTGTGACTAAAACCACTGAAGAATTTTATTCTAAAAAGCTCAGCCTAGCTGCTGTGGGAAAAAATAGATGAGAGGGGGAAAGAGAATGGGTGCAGAGTCTAGTTTGTCAGGAGGCTATTGCACTGGCCTAGACCCAATAGAACAGCATTTACGCCAGAATGGGGGCAAAAGCAATGGAGAGAGGTAGGTGGAGTCAAGGGCATTTTCATAGACAGCGTCGACATAAATTGGTTATATTGTAGATGGTGACATACAGGTTTTTGAGAGTTCTCTTTGGCACTACTCTGTGTTTCTATTACAGTATTTAAATGTTTTTCTAATCTTGGGGAGAGAATTTTCTGATAGGCATGTTTCAATTAAAGTACTATGTCAGTTATAAATCCTTTTGGCTGCCAGTAAGAGAATACCCAGCTAACGATTTAATAAATAGCAATAAAAATATTTAATTAACTTACATAAGTAGTCTAGAGGTAGATAGTTCCAGAATTAGTACAGTAAATCAATGGTGTCATCAGAAACCCAGCTGTTAATATCTTTCTGCTCTGTGATCCTCTGCGTGTGATTTGCATACTAAGGGGTTTTGCCTCATTCTTTCTTCCAGTAATACCATTACCCAGTTATACTCATTTTGAAAGGAAGGTATTCTATTCTGTTATTCATGATGGAAAATCTTTCCCAGAAGACCCCTAGCCAACTTCTCCATATATATCTCACTGGCCATAGCATCTGTAGCTGCAAAGGAGGCTGGTAAACTAAGAGTCCACCAAAGGAAAATGTATTTGCCATGTTTGGCTTAGACAAATTATATTTTATCCCCTGGGACTGAGCACATTGTTGCCTACACAAAATCAGGATTCTGTTTGTATTGGAGAGAAGTAGGCAACTAAGCACATGTACCATGGATTATTATTTGAAATATATTAACTATTTAAGGATTCAGAAATCAAATTTGGTGACTTTTTGATCTTCTTAGATGTGCCTGCTGCTTCAGTACCTTTGTGACTGCCAGGTCCGGCACCGGATAGAAGCCATTGTAGCCTTTTCAGATGACTTTGTAGCTAAGCTTCAAGACAATCAACGCTTCCGATATAATGAAGTTATGCAAGCCTTAAACATGTCAGCTGCGCTCACAGCCAGGAAAACCAAGGAATTTAGATCCCCACCTCAAGAGCAGGTACAAGAATGAAATTAAAATTCTTATTTTTCATTTTGATCTTTAGTTCATTCAAGATTCGCATATTACAAAAATTATATCACGTGTAGCATATCTTACAAGACTTTCCTTCTTCTGCCTAAACTAGCCAAGTTGATTTCATTATTCATAGTTTCATCAGAAGAATCATTTGGCTAGTTTACCCAAAGAAGGACTTATTAAAAGATATTTGGTTATGTCGAAGCCCCTTTGGGAGGGTCAGTGGGCCAGTTCTGAAGCTCTGCAGATAGGAAAAATACCCAACCACAGAGTGGGGTCTTCTCTAGCCAACACAGCACAGCACAGGAACCCTTGGTTCGTAGGACTAGATGCTAGAACCTTTCTATTTTATCCCTAGAAGAACCAAGTGCCCCTACCACCTGGCTTGCCAGAGATTGATCACCCTGTTTGTGGCTCTTCCTCTTGTTACTCACCTCTAAATACAGGTCTCTAGAGTGCAGCAGAACCTAGGTCATATGCCTGAAGCAGAACATAAGCTATTCTGGGGACATGAGTCTTCTGGATCACTCACATATTGCTGGTTTAAATGTAGATACTACAGCCAATCTGGAAAATAGTTTTGGTTGTTTCTTAACAAACTAAACATGCAACTGCCGTATAGCCCAGCAATTGTACTCCTGGATATTTATCATAGAAAAATGAAAACTTAATGCCCGCCTAAAAACCTATACAAAAATGTTCATAGCAGCTTTATTTGTAAGAGCAAACAATTTTCAACGGGTGAATGTTAAAGAAGCTATGGTACTCCCATACAATACAAAGCAATGAACTATTAATACACACAGCAATCTCTAGAAAATTATGCTGAGTGAAAAAAGCCAGTTCCAGAAGGTAACTTCATTTATATAAGATTCTTGAAATGACAAAATTATAGAGAACAGACTAGTGGTTGTCAGGAGTTAAGGGGCGGGTGGGAAAGAAGTGTGCGTGACTATGAAAGGGCAAACGGGAGGGATACTGCTGCTGATGGAATTGTTTTTGGTTTTGACTCTGTCAAGGTCAATGTTCTTGTGATATTGTACTAAAGATTTATAAGATGTTACCATTAGGGAAGCTGGATAAAGGGTACATAGGATCTCTATTATTTCTTACAACAGCATATGAATCTACAATTATCTCAAAATAAACATTTAATTTAAAAAATCACATTAAAAAAAACTCTAAAAAAAAAAACAAAAAACTTACGATTGTTTCCCAAAGGAAAATTACAGGCCAAGAAAAGACCCTCTTTTCTTTATTCATAAATTTAATATCATGGTGTCTAAACTAAAACAACTGAAAGTTTCCCCCTTTTGTTTAATTGACACATTAGCGACAGCATAGTTGTCCACTAATATTACTCTTTAATTGTATTTATATATTTCTTTTCCTTTGCATCTGCATTCTCAAAAAGATTTCTTTAAAACAGTCAATAAAGTATAGAAATTAACTTACGCATCATGGAAATCTAAGACCTTTGCTGTACCATTCCTGAATTTACCTGTCTTTTCAACTTTGTTTTTCCTCTTTCTCATTTTTCCAAACTTTCAGATCAATATGCTTCTCAATTTTAAGGATGACAAAAGTGAATGTCCATGTCCTGAAGAAATCAGAGACCAACTCTTGGATTTTCATGAAGATCTGATGACACATTGTGGTAAAGTATTCTTGATTTACTACTCTAATTAAATGTATATGTTTAATGCATATTCATTGATACAAAATTAAGAGTATATGTGAACGGGCTCAGAAATATACACAGTACCTATTACGAGTTCATATCAGAACATACATTATGGCAAAATGGTAAACCATTCCTATGTGGGAAACCGTTATGGGTAGAGAGAAGATCCGAAAGACAGTAAGTTCGAGCAGAAGATGACAGAAACTCCTTCTCTCTTTTCCCTCATTCCCACATTGACAGGAAGATGGAAGGAGGATGGAAGCATGTAGCCTGGTGATTTTCGTAGAGAGGTTAGGTTGCTTCAGTCTAAAGCAATTTGATCACAAACAGTTGTATTTAAACTGGTTGAAGAACTGCTTTTTAGGAATGGCCTAAGGAAACCACCATATGTCTTTTTAATTTTATACTTATATATTAATAGTCAAAATCTGTTAAGGGAATTCACGCTCCTTTTGTTCTGAGTCCTTTTAAAATAGAATGATTAGGTTTCTGGGTTTAGTTCTTTCTTCCTTTATGCAGTGGTATGGGTAAGGTCTGTGATTCAGTGAAAGAAAAGGAATTAGCCATTTCTTAAGTGTTATCTCTATCTATTTCTATATATCACTAGTGGTATGATTTCATTTTGTTTTAATGAAGACAATAAGAACAGTATCTTGCATATTAATTCAGCTTATGAATGAATAATCCCTAAATGACTACCAGAAAATTATAGTATGTATATACTATGAATGGAGCCCTGGTGGTGCAGTGGTTAAGCATTTGGCTGCTAACCAAAAGGTCAGCAGTTCGAATCCACCAGCCACTCCTTGGAAACCCTATGGGGCAGTTCTCTTCTGTCCTGTAGGGTCGCTATGAGTCAGAATTGACTCAACAGCAATGGGTTTTTATGCTATGAATGGAGCCCTGCTGGTGCAGTGGTTAAGAGCCATGGCTGCTAACCAAAAAGTTGGCAGTATGAATCCACCAGCCGCTCCTTGGAAACCCTATGGGGCAGTTCTCATCTGTCCTATAGGGTCACCATGAGTTGGAGTCAACTCAACGGCAACGGGTTTGGTTTGGTTTTATATACTATAAATAAAGAAATACTCTAAAATGGTAGAATTATTGCTTCATACAAAAAACATTTCCTGATTTAGAGTACCTACTTGTGCCTGTTTTCTGTGTTATCTCAACTTATCAAAATATCATTGACATTTTTGGGAGGCAAGCGAGGAGGAAAAAGTCCAGGGAAGTTTGTAGGCAGGACAGGACCATAGGTCTAGGCAGACAGTGCCCGATTTCCAGAGATGTTGAAGGCCAGCCCAAGTAGCAGAATTAATCTTGGATTCTAAGAGAGTCCTTTTGGTCTCTGGTCAGTTTTGTATTTTGTTTTGGCTGCTGATAACCCTGATCCCACAGGAACAGAGGAAAAAAAGAAAGTGAAACAAAAAACACTATGAGTGAATCTTATTTGTGATTGCTAGTAGGCAAGATTGCTTAGCTCGATATTGTCTAATATTTAAACATAGAAGCAGTGCTATAAGCTATGAATGGAAAAAATTGCTAGGCCTTGGAATTATTTCCTTTAAATGTATTTTTTTTATTGTGGTAAAAATATATATAACAAAACATTTGCCAATTCAACAATTTTTACACGTACAGTTCAGTGCCATTGGTTACATTCATCATGTTGTGCCACCATCACCACTATCCTTTTCCAAATCATTTCACCACCGTTAACAGAAACTCAGTACCACCTAAGAAAAGACTCCCATTTCTCCCTCCCTCCCATCCCTGGTAGCCACTTATAAGCTTTGATTTCTAAACATTTGCCTATTTCATGTAAGTAGGATCTTTACAATATTTGTCCATTGGCGATCATCTTATTTCACTCAGCATAATGTTTGCAAGGTTCATCCATGTTGTGGTATGTGTCAGGATTTTGTTTCTCTTTATGGCTGAGTAATATTCCATTGTATGACTATATCACATTTTGTTTAACCATTCATCTGTTGATGGACACTTGGGTTGGTTCAACTTTTTGGTTATTGTGAATAGTGCTGCAGTGTACATTGGTGTACAGGTTTCTGTTTGTGTTCCTACTTTCAATTATTTTGGGTATATGCCTAGGATTGGAATTGATGGATCATATAGTAGTTCTGTGTTTAACTTTTTGAGGAACTTCCTTACTGTCTTCCACAGCAGCTATACCATTTTCCATTCCCACCAGCAATGGATGAGGGTTCCAGTTTCTCCACATCCTCACCAATACCTGTTATTTTCCATTTTTTTTTATCATTGTCATTCTAGTGGGAGTAAGGTGGTATACCATTGTTGTTTTGATTTTCCTCTCCTGACAATCTGCTTCTGTAGATTACAGCCTAGGAAACCCTATAGGACATTTCTACTCTGTCATGTAGGGTCACTGGGAGTTAGAATCGATGCGCCGACATACAGCAACAACAACTAATAACACTGAGCATCGTTTTATATGCTTGCTGACCATTTGTATATCTTCTCTGGTGAAATGTCTATTCAATCCTTTGCCCGTTTTTCGATTGGACTGTTTTGTCTTAAATTGTAGGAATTCTTTATATATTCTTGGTATTAAACCCATATCAGATATATGGCTCCCCAAAATTTCCTCTGAACCTGTAGTTTGCCTCTTCACTTTGTTGATAAAATCTTTTGGTGAACAAATTTTTAAAAAAAAATTTTTATGAAGTCACATATCTATTTTATCTTTTGCTGCTCTTGCTTTTGGTGGCCTTTGTTGTCAAATTTAAAAATCCATTATTTAAAACTAGGTCCTGAAGCCATACTCCTATATTTTCTTCTAAGAATTTTATGGGTTTTAATTCACACATTTAGGTCCTTAATCCATTTTGAATTAGTTCCTATATGTCATGTGAAATATGGATCCAGCTTCATTCTGTTACTTGTGGAAATCCAGTTTTCCCAATACCATTTATTAAAGAGACTGTTCTTTCCCTATTGAATGGACTTAATACCCTTGTCAAAAATCAGTTTACCATAGATGTATAGGTTTATTTCTAAACTCTCAATTCTATTCCATTGCTCTATATGGCTATACAAGTACCAGGCCATTTTGATTACTATAGCTTTATAGTATGTTTTGAAATGAGGAATTGTGAGTCCTCCTACTTTATTCTTCTTTTTAAAGATTACATTGGCTATTTGGGGCCCCTTGTTGTTCCACATAAATTTGAGGATTGGCTTTTCCATTTCTGTAAAGAAGGCTGTTGGAACTTTGATGGGGATTGCATTGAATTTATAGTTTGCTTTGGGTAGTATTGACATCTTAACAATATTAAGCCTTCTATTCCATGAACACTGAATGTCCTTGCATTTATTTAGGCCATCTTTAATTTCTTTTAGTAATGTTTTATAGTTTTTAGTATATAAGTCCTTTACTTTCCTCATTAAATTTATCCTTAGGTACTTCAATTTTTTAAATGATATTGTAAGTGGAATTGTTTCCTTAATTTCCTTTTCAGCTTGCTCATTCCTGACTTATAGAAACCCAACTGATTTTTTGTGTGTTAAACTTGTACTCTGCCACTTTGCTAAATTATTAGCTCCAATAGCTTTCTTGTGGACCCCAAATATATTTTTATATACTTTATTTGCTTTGTCTCTCCTTTTTTTGTACTAGGAATTGAGCTGGATGAAGATGGTTCTTTAGATGGAAACAATGATCTAACAATTAGAGGGCGCCTGCTGTCCCTGGTAGAAAAGGTGACCTACCTGAAGAAGAAACAAGCAGAAAAACCAATTCAGAGTAACTCCAAGAAGTCCTGTAAGCAGTATGCAGTGGCACTGGCAAAATGACTCAACTGCTGAAATTTTTCCAGCAGTTTTGAATGAATGAATATTGAATGAATATTATCCTCGATGACCCAGTGAGATAATTGAGTTTGCAACTTCCAAGCATCAGATACTTAAGTAGATGCTTATACCTGCCAGAAGTAGATCATAAGATCACACAATATTCCTAGTAACAGATTGAGAGATTGCAGCATTAGAAAGGTGGATGGGGCTTCTTAGAGAACTAAAAATTTAGATATTTGATCAAAGACGAACTGTTGAGAGAAAGTATAAAGGGAGTAATTTAACTTTATCACATCTAAATATTATTTTGCTGCTTTTCCAATAATCCCCGCATCAAATGAAACTTTTTCTTAATGTTTAAGTAGCTATCATCTGTAACTATGTTTTGGTTCTAAAATATTTTCTGAAGTGTTATGCACTTCCGGTTCATCCATGTCCTGTTTAACTGGAGAGTAATGGCTGCTGCTTCGAGAAAGCAAAGAAGCACACTCTGGTTGGGAGTGTCTCCTTGGCTGGGTGGTGGTACACTGGTCCAGAAGGGGCTCAAGAAGTCAGTCTGTGAGATATGACCTACTTATTATCTCAATTTGGAGACACCACTGATTTCAACTTGCAGTTGAAAATCATTATCCATACAACTACCCCTTAATTTGTTCTTCAGTATCACAGTCAAATTTGAGTCAAGTTTTCTTCAAAATTGGAGCTTAAAGTTTCTTATGAATCACTTTTTGTTATTATCAGGTACATGATCTTGACATATTAAAAATTACACCACAGTTTCGACACATATAGAAGTATACTGGTATTTTATCTTCATTTTGTATTTGGTTAAAATTGGTAGCTTGTTTTTTTTCTCTTAAATAACATATAGATGCAAATTGAATGGCTTCTTTTGAAAATAAGCCAGTATATTGATGATAGGGATTAAGTACTCACTGCAGTGGTAAGAGCTCAGCTGCTAACCAAAAGGTCTGCAATTCGAATCCACCAGCTGCTCTTTGGAAACTCTCTGGGGAAGTTCTACTCTGTCCTGTAGGGTCGCTATGAGTCAGAATTGACAACAATGGATTTGGTTTTGTGTGCATGAACCGGTCACATCAATCCCCCTTAGATTTTGTAATTTTGTTAGTTATTTTAAGAGTTTTGGAAGTTTTTATTGCTATTAAGAGCACTGCATTACACGTTACATTGTAAGTAATCTTCTGTGAATAAAATATTTTTTCACTTTAATACTCCTTCACAGTCTAAGAAGATATTTTAAGTGAACATTAGAGATCCAAATTTAAGTAAAAATTGTAGTCACTATTGAAAAGGATTCAACTGAGGAGAAAATTAAATAAACAGATAACCTTTCATGTCCATAACTGATCTCTTTAAAGATGTGTATGTTAGACCCTCTGGGAAGAATATAATGGATCTAAGCAAATACAAGGAAGATGGCATCTCATATAAATTGTCATTCTTTCAGTTATTTATGGACTGCCACCAGTAGTTTTGTAAAAGTGATTATAATTTTAAAGCAGCTTAAGTTCTTTAACTATAATGATGGTTTTTAAAGAAAGGGTTGAGTATTTTTATCCTTGCGTGTCCCTGACTGATGTAATGTTTGAATGAAATTTATTTTGTTAAAAGAATATTCCTAGTACAGATATAGATACCAGTTTGGGTATATGGAATATATAGTTAAAATGTCCAACTAATTTGTCTTCTCTTATTATTTTCCTTTTTTATGAACAATCCATAATGACCTCACAGCCACTCTTCAGCAGTTGATTTCTGAGACTATGGTCCGATGGGCTCAGGAGTCTGTCATTGAAGACCCTGAGTTGGTGAGGGCCATGTTTGTGCTGCTCCATCGACAGTACGATGGCATTGGGGGTCTGGTCCGGGCTCTGCCAAAGACCTACACCATAAACAGTGTCTCTGTGGAGGATACCATCAACCTGCTGGCATCTCTTGGTCAGATTCGCTCTTTGCTGAGTGTCAGGATGGGCAAAGAAGAAGAGAAGCTTATGATTCGTGGATTGGGGTAAAATATTTAACTCTGTCAATCCTTTGTCTTCTAAATTTGTTTATCCCACAAGTAGTATAGTAGGTACATTAAGATGGATTAGATGATCATTAAATTAGATTGTTGTTTTCCTAGAGATTATGTTGTAAAGCTAAATAAGGAAGTAGCTCTCAGTAACAAAATATGACTAATTTTACAACTAGATGCTAATGTAGCCATGATAGGTAGCAAATATCTTAGAGTAGTTGTTTTTCTAAGTCCCTTATTAATGTATAATCATATATAAAATACAGGTTAATTAAAACCCACTAAAGACTATGGAGGAAAAATTCACCAGCAGGATATAGTAAGGAAGTTTGCTTATATCTGCTTGGGCCGTGGAAAAAGAAGGAAAACAAACAAACCAACAAAAGAAGACCTCTTTTGAGAATTCAGCATCATGAACTCGTGCTTCATATGGATTTGAGTATTAGAATTTATATCCTGTGCATAGTCTGAAGATCCCCAAGCTGAGAAGTTAACAAAAATTGGTCTCGGGGGATGATTTCTCAGATCAGGTCACAGTGAAATCTTACAGGGAGTGATATCTTGCTACCAAAGACTAGCTCATAGTCAGAAATTGCAGAGCACATATGGAAACAATCCACCATGAATAAGAGTCTGCAGATACAGTAAACAGTGGAATTAGACTCCCTTAAGAACTTCAGAGTGACAGAGTCTATAAAGTTAACCACTAAATTTAATTTAAAATAGTTTAAAATACAAAAGAATAAGTCAAATCCCCAAGAATAAGATATGCAAAAAGTCCATGAAGATTTGAAAAAACTCAAAAAGAACTTCTAGAAATGAAAAAATATAATAATTGACTTTAAAACAGTGAATTGATTAAACTGCAGATAAGATACTGCCGAAGAGAAAATTAATAAATTGGATCATAGATCTGAGGAAATTACTCAGAAATATAGCAGAGAAAGATAAAGATAAGGAAATACAAAAGAGAAGTTAAGAGACCTAGGGGATTATATAAGAAGTTTCAGCATATACTGAATAGGATTTCCAGGAAAGACAGAACAGATGAATTGGAGAATGGGAATATTTGAAGGGCTATTGGCTTAAGTTTTTTAGAATTAATGAAAAAACTGAATTTACAGATTCATAAAGGACAATTAGTTTCACATCCATAGCTGGATATACTGTAGTGACATTACATAACATCAAAGATAAATAGGCCATTTTAAAAGCAAGCAGAGGGAAAAGCCAGAATGCTTACAAAGAAACAATATGAGAATTCTCAACAGTAAAACTATAGGTCAGAACTCAGTGGCATGCAACATTCAAAGTTCTGTTGAAAAATAACCATCAATTTAGAATGTGTTACCCAACTGAGAATTTGGCATCATGAGCTAGTGCTGTATGTGGATTTGGTGGTTAGAGTTTATACCCCATATTCAAGAGTGATGGCAAACCAAGATATTTGCAGAATATTTACTTGCAGTTTCACATTGAGAGACATTCTAAAATTCTTATACTAAAGGCTGTACTTTAGGAAAAAGAAAATAGAGTTCAGAATTTTCCATGGGAAAGAGTAAGATGCGGTAAGTTTTAATGAGCATACTGTTGGTATATGTATGGATAAATGTAAGCAATCATCAATAAACATGAATAATTTTGATATATGAAAATGAGATGGAATTAAAATGCCAGTCAAAAATAAAAAATTAAACCATGCTGTTGTTCACAAGAAAAATATCTAAAGATACAGATGTAGGTATCCAGTATGTAGAGTGTTTAAAAGTGACCTAAAAGACAAATATTCCACAAACGCAAAAGCTACTGTAGTTATACAGGTATCTGACAGAAGAGGAGACAACTACTTATGTGAATAAGATAGAACACAAAGAAACAATAAAATAGATTTAAAAATGGAGTTGATTCTTTGGGGGGAAAAAAAAAACCTAATAAAATAGTATAGCCAAGTTTTTGATTTAACAGAACTCAAGAATAATCCTGAGTGAAGAAAACAAGTGTAGAAAGGGTATCATTTATGTACATTTTAAACGAAAAAAATCAATATTCTGTGTTATTCATGAGCCTACTACTTAAAATTACAAAAAAGTACTGGAAAGTTCTATTCCAAATTTATGATAATGGTTACCTTTTTTTTTTTTTTTTTTGGAAAAGGGCCCTAGACTGTGTGTACACTAAGAATAAGTAATATTGGGACAAAGGTTGGGGGGCGGTGCAGAAAAACCTAAACAACAAAAGTAAATTTTATAGCTTATGGGCCTTTTCTGAGTATTAATATTTAAATCTAACCTGAGGAGGTCTCTCATAAGAAATGTTCTTAATTAACCAAATGAAAAAGTTGTCCAAAAAATGGAGAGCACTTTATTTCTTAAATGAACATGATACAGTAATATTTTCTGTCAGCATATATAAATCACTCAGTAGTGATAAAACACAAAATGACTATGAAAACAATAAAATACCACTTTTTTGTACTGTTAGAAATGTTCCACACAGAGGACAAACTCAATAAATGACAACCTGCCTTCTGGGCTATAGAATTATAAATCTATTTAATTTACCTAGATGTAAAAGCAAACAAAGTTTTTCAATTAAATATTTTCCAAATTAGTTCATTTAAAAGGATTCGAATTAATGAGAGAATAAATACTGTGATTACAGCTGCGGTTCGAAAACGAGTTGAAAGTTCTGTTGCCAAATATGCTTCAGTCTAACATGAAGGAAAGGGTGCTGACTTCCCCTGTATTGTGTGTTGTCTTCTCTTCACCTAAGATAATTATTGTCTGCTATCTAGTTAGTGAATACCGCCCTACCTCCCTCCTCACCCTCGTAACCATCAATGAATATTTTCTTCTGTGTTTAAACTTTTCCTTGAGTTCTTATAATAGTGATCTCATACAATATTTGTTCTTTCGCGACTAATTTCACTCAGCATGATGTTCTCCAGATTCATCCATGTTATGAGACGTTTTGCTGATTCATCTGGTTCTTTATTATTGCTTAGTATTCCATTGTGTGGATATACCATAATTTGTTTATCCATTCGTCCATTGATGGGCACCTAGGTTGTTTCCATCTTTCTGCTATTGTAAACAGTGCTGCAATGAGCATGGGTGTGCATATATCTATTCATGTGATGGCTCTTATTTCTCTAGGATATATTCCAAGGATGGGATTGCTGGATTGTATGGTACTTCTATTTCTAGCTTTTTAAGGAAGTGCCAAATCAATTTCCAAAGTGGTTGTACCATTTTAGAGTCCCATCAACAGTATGTAAGTGTTCCAGTCTCTCCACAGCCTCTCCAACATTTATGGTGTTTTTTGGATTAATGCTAGTAGCCTTGTGGGGGTGAGATGGTATCTCATTATAGTTTTGATTTGCATTTCTCTAGTAGCTAATGATTTTGAACATTTCCTCATGTGTCTATTAGCCGCCTGAATGTCTTCTTTAGTGAAGCACCTGTTCATATCCTTTGCCCATTTTTTAAATTGCGTCATTTGTCTTTTTGTTGTTGAGGTTTTACAGTATCTTGTAGATTTTAAAGATTAGACGATGATCAGATTTGTCATAGCCAAAAATTTTTTCCCAGTCTGTAGGTTGTCTTTTTACTCCTTTGGTGAAGTCTTTTGACTAGCATAAGTGTTTGAGTTTTAGGAGCTCCTAGTTATTGTGTTTCTCTGTTGGTGTTTGTGCATTGTTAGTTATGTTTTGTATTCTGTTTATGCCATGTATTAGGGCTCCTAGTGTTTTCTTTATTTTTTCTTCCATGATCTTTATCATTTTAGATTTTCTATTTAGGTCTTTGATCCATGTTGAGTTAGTTTTTGTGCATGGTGAGAGGTATGGGTCTTGTTTCAGTTTTTTGCAGATGGATATCCAGTTATGCCAGCACCATTTGTTAAAGAGACTGTCTTTTCCCCAGTTAATGGACTTTGGGCCTTTGTCAAATATCAGCTGCTCATAGGTAGATGAATTTATGT
>NW_004443957.1:1058272-1152053 GCF_000243295.1 Trichechus manatus latirostris | reverse complement strand
TTCCACTTAGTTTTCTGTGCTGAGTTGTTTTTCTTTATGTATTTTCTTTTCATCATTTTCATTGCTGTTGATTTTGTATTTTATGAGTCTTTATGTTTTTCTTGTTTTTTATTTTGATGTGCAAGATTCTTAGATTCCTTTGTGGTTATCTTAATATTTACCCCTATTTTTTTAAGTTTAAACCACTCTTTTATTTCTTTATGTTGCCTTGACTTCCTTTGCATATGAAAGGTCTATGACTACATTTTTTAGTCCCTCTTTTTTGTTTTAATGTTGTCATCTTTTACATATTGACATCTGTTTCCCTATTTTCAGTGTTTTAGTTTTGATTTACTTTTGTGACTTCCCTATCTGGGTTGATATCTGGTTGCTCTGTCCTGTGTTCTAGTCTTGGGTTGTTATCTGATGTTCCTGATTTTCTAACCGGAGGACTCCCTTTAGTATTTCTTGTAATTTTGGTTTGATTTTTGCAAATTTCCTAAACTTCTGTTTATCTAGAAATGCCCTAATTTTGCCATCATATTTGAGAGACAGTTTTTCTGGATATGTAATTCTTGGCTGGCAGTTTTTTTCCTTCAAGGCTTATATATCTTATCCCATTGCCTTCTTGCCTGCATGGTTTCGTCTAAGTAGTCCGAGCTTACTCTTATTGACTCTCTTTTGTAGATGACTTTTTGTTTATCCCTAGCTGCTCTTAAAATTCTCTCTTTATCTTTGATTTTGGCGAGTTTGATTATAATATGTCTTGGTGACTTTCTTTTGGGATCTACCTTATGTGGGGTTCGATGAGCATCTTTGATAGATATCTTCTCATCTTTCATGATATCAGGGAAGTTTTCTGTCAACAAATCTTCAACAATTCTCTCTGTATTTTCTGATATCCCCCCTTGCCCCATTCTGGTACTCCAATCACTTGTAGGTTATTCCTCTTGATAGAGTCCCACATAATTCTTAGGTTTCTTCCTTTTTTAAAATTCTTTTATTTTTCCTCAAGTAAGTTGGTGTCAAGTGCTTTATCTTCAGTCTCACTAATTCTGACTTCCTTTCCCTCAGTTCTGCTCCTGTAACTTTCTATTGAGTTGTCTAATTCTGAAATTTTATTGTTAATCTTTGGCTTTCTGTTTGCTGTCTCTCCTTGGATTCTTGCAGCCTGTTACATTTGTCATTGTGCTCTTCTCTGATCTTCTTAATTTCCTCTTTGCTTTGTCTGTGTGTTCCTTGGCTTTTTCTCATTTTGTCTGATCTCCCTCCTGATCTCTTGAAAAGTTCTGTATATTAATCTTTTGTATTCTACCTCCAGTAATTCCAAGAAGTTCTCTTCCTCCAGAAAAGTTTGTGATTCTTTGTCTTAGGAGCTTGCTGAAGCCATCATGGTCTGCCTCTTTATGTGATATGATATTGATTGTTGTCTCCCAGCCATCAATAAGTTATTATATTTATTTATTTTATGTTTGCTTACTGTGTCCTAGCTTCTTGTTTTGTTTTGTTTAGATATGCCCAAATTGGCTGTTCATGTGAGCTAGTTTGATTATTGGCACCGTTGAAGCTCTAACACCCTGTCATCAGGTGGTTAGATCTGTTACTAGATATGAGCCCAGGAGTCCGTTTACTTTTCTTGTATAGATTCAGCTCAGGTGTCCAGGTAGTCGGTCACCAAGTGTGTGGTGCATGTTCTCTCCTACAGTCCTAGATGGGCAGGGGTCATTGGTGTATGCACAGGTATCTGGCTGCACTAGGGGGTCACATGCTAAGCAAGGCAAGGGGCTGACTGCTTTCCCTGAGTGTCTGGGAGAAAAGCGTTTCCCTGTTCCCTAGAGCACGTAGGTGGGTGGGTTTTGCAGCCAGACTATGGGTGCCCAGTTCTGTTGGTTGTAAGGATTGGGAGGCACCACTTATTCTTGGACCCTTGTTGCAGGTGGCTAGATGTGGTGGGTGGAGCC
This sequence comes from Trichechus manatus latirostris, assembly GCF_000243295.1. Lineage (NCBI taxonomy): Eukaryota > Metazoa > Chordata > Mammalia > Sirenia > Trichechidae > Trichechus > Trichechus manatus. Next base: position 1,150,113 of record NW_004443957.1, on the reverse strand, counting down.
ACCAGTCCTCCGGCCCCTGATGTGGGTAGGTGAGGACCCTGCTTAATGAGCAGAGCGGTGTCAAATGTCATGAACCTGCCACTCCACTATATAGCTGATACAGTTGAAATTAGGTTTCAGGTATATACCCTGTTGTACTGTGCTAATGAGGGCCTGTGCTGTTGAAATGGGCCCACACAGGTCTATGCAGTGTGAAAAGCATTCAAAATCCATGGATCCCTTATTCCTGTACATAGACAAAGTAGCTTTGCCTACCCTGAGTTCCCGGCTTAGGGGAGCTGGCAGATTATTTTTTCCTGTTTGTTAATTTGTTCCCTCTACAAGGCCAGGAGAATGGCTCAGTGTGTATGACAAGTCCTACTTCTGGCCCAGGGGACACAACAATTGCTGGAGCCGGCCTGAGACCCAGTGCAGAGCGAGGAGGGGGCGGATAAATGGGAGAGAGGTTTTTCCCGAAGGGGGTATTTTTTGATCTGTGCAGTATCTTTTGCCTATTGAGCGCCACTTTTCACTGATTCTCGAGGCCCGAGTAGCATCTCTGGTGCTTGGTATCTCCCGATGTGGAAAACGCCTCCCAAGCGCTACTGCTTGCCTTCCCATGCAGGCCAGCTGATCCAGCCTGAAGGGTGCTGGCTTCTGCAGGGTCAGGTCTGGCAACTCCTCGCTGCTTCCGAATCATCTCTCCCTCCCCCTGCCACTCAGTCTGATTCCTCAACTTTGCCTTTGATGTTCAGGGCTCCTACATTGTCATATATAATTGATTCACTTGTTTTTTTGGGTCTTTGTTGTAAGAGGGACCACAGGAGAATTCTGACTGCTCCGCTGTATTGGCCCCGCCTCACGGTCATTAACAGCTTAACTATGATTGCTCTTAATTTTCCAGACTCATTAGTAATTATTTCTAAAAGATTAATCAGAGTCTCAGATAAATTTGTATTTAAATTTTGCTCTCACCTCTTTGCTTTCCCCCATACCTTTCTTGTCCTTTTAGGGATATCATGAATAATAAAGTGTTTTACCAGCATCCTAATCTGATGAGGGCCCTTGGGATGCATGAGACGGTAATGGAAGTCATGGTGAATGTCCTTGGTGGTGGTGAGTCCAAGGTAAAGAACAGCCTTTGATTCTTGGAATGTTGTCTCAGTCAGGGTTCTCCAGAGAAACAGAACCAATGAGATATATAGGAATTGGCTCATGGAATTGTGAAAGGCTGGCAAGTACAAAATCTGTAAGTCAGATGACAGGCTGGAAACTCCCACATGCTTTCGTCCCAAGATCTGTAAGTCAGAGGACAGAAAGTGCAGAGTGAAGAGTGAAGTGAGAGTTCTGACAAATATCTACTTATGTTCTGGAGACAGAACATGACTCTACAGAGACTCCCTTTTCAACTAATGGAGTGATTATATTACATTAGTTTATTACCTATGGAAGGTAATCTGCTCTATGCAAGGCCAACTAATTTAATCACATATAACTACTTCATGAGGGCAACTAGACTAGTGTTTCATCAAACCACTGGGAACATAGCCAGGCCAAGTTGACACATAAAATTAACCACTACAGATGTCATTTATTATAATCTACTGATGTACATAGGCTGCATGATTTTAACAGAGATTTTCTTAAATACTTTTAGGAAGATTGTTTAATAAAGAACTTTTTTTTGGAAAAAAAGAAACAAAACCTTAGAGATCAAGAGTTGGATGTGCTACTAATTTTTTTCCTTGATATTGATAAAAGTTTCTGTCTTATACTGTGTAATTTGCTGTCTCTTAAGTTATTCTCTTTTAGAAAATATTTCAAAGCTATAAAAGTTAACAGTAATTTTTTTCTGATTTTGAATTATAAGTCAGCTCTCATCACATGCATTGAATTCAGACTACATTTGATTACACTAAATTCCTCATCCAGATCAAGATTGGAGGTGATGTTCTGGAATGTATTGAATCTTTATAAGACTCTAAAGTGAATTTTTAAGTGACTGCAATTTAAAGTAAAATTCTTCAAAACCAAATTAGTAGAGTTATATAATAAATAATTTCTTGTAAGTCAGTGCAATATTGTGATGTCTGATCTACAAAATATATTTCAATATTTTTTGTATTTTAAGGCGTATTTTTCAAAATGCAGAAATAAGTCTGTATTGCCCATGTTTAGTTTACCAGTTAGACAGACTTATAAAGATATTTATAATATATTCTGGTAAAGAAGGACTCCAGGGAGCATTTGACGTATACATTAACAAGATTTAGCCCCCAAGCAAGATGTGGTTGATGAGGGCTAGCAGGCAGGCTTTCCAGTCAGGCTGATCATCCCTGTAGGCAAGGGGTGTGCCAGTCAAAGAGGTTCTGAATCCCTGGAGAATCACCCCAGTAATAATAATAATAATAATAATAATAATAATAGTAAGTCATCCCATTGTGTGATTCCAAGTACCGAACTAGTGGGTGGTGCAAACAGTTAATATGCTCACTGCTAACCAAGAGGTTGCCTGTTCAAGTCTACCCAGAGGTACCTCAGAAGAGATACCTGGTGATCTATTTCTGAAAAATCAGCCATTGAAAACCCTGTGGAGCTTAGTTCTACTCTGACACTCTTGAGGTCACCACAAGTTGGAGTCAACTCAGTGGCAAATGGTTGGTTAAGCACTGAACAGGTATTTTCCATAAATTATCTCATCAAATCTTCCCTACCACCACCACCATATTGTTCCAATTTTATAGAACAAAATCAAAGAGATTGCATAATTTCCCAAGGGACAAGATTTAGGCCCCAAGGGAGATGTGGTCCAGACAGGAATCACAGCGGAATCTGCCTGCTTCCTAAACCAGGCTCATACCACCTGTGGGTTTTTATCGATAAATTCCAGATCCAACCCACGAATGGTAATAAAGTTTCTAATTTAGTGCCAGGCTTGATTTTCAGCAGCTCCAGGCCTAGGTGAGTCACAGTCTGGGCATTTGAAGGTCTTCCATATCTGACCCTGGGCAGACATGGGCACACATGGATTGGCAATATGATTGAGACCTTAACTTCTGAACTCAACTTTATAAAGATCATTTGCTTAAGAAGCTAACTAAATGCTTTTTATATAGGAAATCACCTTTCCCAAGATGGTGGCCAACTGTTGCCGTTTTCTGTGTTATTTCTGTCGTATAAGTAGGCAGAATCAAAAAGCTATGTTTGATCATCTTAGTTATTTACTGGAAAACAGCAGTGTTGGTCTTGGTAAGTAAATTATACCTTTTATTTAATCTTTAAGATAAAAGAGTGTTATATTGCATTTAGAAACTGAATTTCACTGTAAATTAATTTAAATAATTCAATACGTACTGCATTTATAAATTACGTTTTAAGAGAAAGTGTGTTGTTAAGTGGAATTCTGTAGCTGCAGCACAATCCAAGTTTTATTTCATCTTTGTTTGAATTAACAGCCTCACCAGCTATGAGAGGGTCCACACCGCTGGATGTGGCTGCAGCCTCGGTGATGGATAATAATGAACTTGCCTTAGCTTTGCGTGAGCCAGATCTAGAAAAGGTAAGCAACATTTCTGCCAATGTGTTTGTGTGAGTTTTGCTTGTATGTAGTTGTTTTCAAGATTATTTAAATATGTGCAAACATTTATACTCTCAACTACTAGCTGAAACGTTTGTAGTTCTAATACACCTAGGGATGCCTCGGAAGATAGCCTTGGCTATCTGCTTCCTAAAGGTCACAGGCTTGAAAACCCTGTGGAGCAGTTCTACTCTGCACGCATGGGCTTGCCATGAGTTGGAATCAACTAAATGGTAACTAAAAAGAACAACAGCAACAAAGTTATAAAGAATCAGAAGTCTGGGATAATGTATTTCCTCTGATAACATGCATTTTTTGTGGTAATTTGGGCTAGGTTATAAATTTACTTGGAGCATTGGTGGTTCATTGGTAGAATTCTCACCTTACACGTGGGAGACTTGGGATCAATTCTCAGCTAATGCGTCTCATATGCAGCCAGCACTCATCTGTCATTGGAGCCTTGTGTATTGCTATGATGGTGAACAGGTTTCAGCAGAGCTTCCAGACTAAGACAAACTAAGAAGAAAGACTTGGAGATCTACTTCCAAAAATCAGCCAGTGAAGACCCTGTGGATCACCATGGTCTGATCTGAAACCAGTCATGGGGATGGGGCTGGATGGGGCGGCATTTTGTTTAGTTGTGCATGGGGTCGCCATGAGTCGGGAGCTAACTCGACAGCATCTAACAACATCAAATTACTTTGTTTTCTGGTGTGTTTTTGTCCCGTCATGATATCTGCTGTCACGTTTGCTTTAATGGTACGTTTTCAGTTACCTATACACACAGCTCATCTCATATATAAGGTTATGTATTCCGGTGCAAGGTGCCAATAACATGCTAAGGCCATGCATACTGAATATATTAAGCCACATAAATGTTTGCCAGAATATAGATTATTGTCCCCCAATTGTAATTGCAATTGCGTTCTAAGTATCCCGTGATCCTACCCTTGCTTCTCTAGAGTCTGTTCTTACCTCAGCAACCAGAATGATCCTCTTAAAAGGATCATGTCAATCATCTGCTCAGAAGTCTCCAAGACTTCCCATCTCACTCAATAAAAACCAAAGGTGTTACGATAGTTCCTACACCATCTGATCCCGTTAATCAGTCTGGTTTCATCTCCTACAACTCTCTTTCTCTCTTTCTTTGTTCCAGTCACACTCATTCCTTGCTGTTCCTGGAACATGCCAGACATGCTCCTGCCTCAGGACCTTTGCACTTGCTATTTCCTCTCTCTCCAGTATTTTCTCCCCAGATATCCTCATGGCTCCTTTTAGACATCCTTCCAGTCACTGCTCAAAAGCTACCTTGATAAGATTTTCATGTCCACACTATTTAAAATCGAAACCTCTTTCCCCAGTCTTTCTTCAAGCTCTTCCAAATCTCTCTTTATTGCTTGATTCTCAACAGTTGAAACAGAATATTTTATTTTATTTATATATATACCCCTGCTTATTTATTTGCATTTTAAATATTTATATTTGAGAAATACGTTTTTATATTGAAAAATAAGTATATTTTAAAAAATCTCATCACTATAATGTAAGATCAGTGATGTCACACCGTTTTTCTCTGCTTCATCCCAGTTTTATAGAATAGCATTGGCACTGGGTAGACCCTCAATAAATACCTGTTGAAGGCATGAAGGAGTGAATTCTTTCCCAAAACCTTGTTGACAGACCAGTCAAGAATCACAAATCTTTGCATTTCTGATCAACTTCAAGAGAATTTTTTCCTACATATTACTTAAAATTTTTTTTATCTACACACCAACTAGAATGACTAAAACTAAAAAAAGATTGACAATACCAGTAAAACTGGAGAGGATGTGGAGCAACTGGAACTCTATACATTGCCATTGGGAGTGAAAAATGGTACAACACTTTGGAGAACAGTTTGGCCATTTCTTAAAATATTCAATGTACACCCAACATAACGACCTAGACTTTCAATTCCTAGATATTTACTCAAAAGAAATGAAGACACATGTTCACACAACGTCTTATATATGAATGGCTTTATTCATAATAGCCAAAAATCAAAGCAACTCAAATATCCATTAACTGATTAATGGATAAACAAAATTGGGGTCTAGCCATATAATAAAACGCTATTTGGCAATAAAAAGGAATGAAGTACTGACATATGCTACAACATGGATGAATCTCAAAATCGTTGTGCTAAGTGAAAAAAGTCAGGCACAGAAATATACATACTAGATGATTCTGAAATGTTCTAGAAAATGCAAGCTAATTTTACTGAAAGAAAGATCAGTGATTGCCTAGGCCTATGTGTGTAAGGAAGGATGGACTGCAGAGGACACAAGGGAACTTTGGGGATAATGGAACTGTTTTACCTCTTAATAGTGATGGTGGTTTCATGGATATATCAACATTCATTGAATTTATACTTTAAATGAATGAATTTGTAGTAAGTACATAATTGCACTCAGTAAAGTTGGTATAAATATTTTTTAGCAATATTACTCTTTTCTTTTAAAAACTAATTTAACTTGAGCAGGGTATAAACTGATATGTTTGACAAGTTGCTCCTCTAGCAGTTACCATTAATAAAGACTTCTTTGGGGATTTCTTTTAAAACTGGAGCAGTTATCAAATATCTTAGAGAAAACCAACATTCACTTAGAACAAAATGTCCTAAAAAGCAAAGCTAATCAGAAATGTTTAATGTCCTAAATTCAACAGTGCTGACAGGTAGGTACTATTATCTCAACTCTAAAAGACAAAAAGCCATGGTTCAAAAAGTTTAAGTAACTTGCTCAAAATGGTGCATCCAGTGAGTGATGGGGACAAGCTCTGAATCCAGGGAGATTGACTCTAAGCTTGGATTCTCTCCTTCTCTGTTGTGTCTTATCACCCCACTCCCCTCATTAAATTGATATACCATTATAGGAAACAATTCATCTCTTTAAAGTATCTTTGTATCTCACACGGATCTTTCAATATCTCGGATTCAGACAATTTTTGCTTTCAGCCAAAGCTCATCAGACATTTTTATTTTATTTTTTTGTTTTGTTTTATTTATTGTGATATATATATATGTATGTATATATGTGTGCGTGTGTATATATATACATATACGTATATATATATATGTGTGTGTGTGTGTATATATGTATATATATTCTACCAGGTCTCCGTGTGTGTGTGTGTGTGTTTGTGTGTGTGTGTATCTATCTATCTATATGTGTATGTGTATATATATATATGCAATCCCTGGGTTAGGAATAAGATCCGTTCCTGAGTGTGTCTTTAAGAATTTGTATGTAAGTCGGAACAGGTGCATACGATTCTTATTTAGCCTTACTTTAGTGCACAAAAAGGCTTGAATCGTTTTCAGTGATTTAAAAGCAGCATGTGCAAGTGAAGGTGATTGTGATGAAGAACTTGTTGTGAGTAGGGATTGGTTCAATGTTTTAAAGGACCAATTTACATAACATTAAAGGGCAACTACAAGTTGTCCGAAAGTGGGATGTTCCGATTTCAGCATTTTTTACGTGTACAGTTTAGTGGCATTAATTACATTCACCATGTTTTGCAACCATCACCACTATCCATTTCCAATTTTTTTCTGTCACTCAGTGCCTCCTAATCAGTAATTCTCCTTTTCCCACCCTTTCTTCCTCACCCCTGTAACCACTAATAAACTTTGGTCTCCATGCATTTGCCTATTTTAGATAGTTCATACAAGTGTGATCATACAGTATTTGTCTTCTTGTGTTGAACTTATTTAACTCAGCATGATGTTTTCAAGGTTCATCCATGTTGTATTATGTATCAGAACTCCATTTCTCTTTATGGATAAATATTCCATTGTATGTATATACTACATTTTTTATCCATTCATCTGTTGATGAATATTTGGGTTGTTTTCCATTTTTTGTGAATAATGTGAATAATGCTCCAGTGAACATTGGTGTACAAGTATCTGTTTTTTGTCACTGGTTTCAAGTCTTTTGAGTATATATGTAGGAGTGGAATTGCTGAACATTAGACATTTTTGAAGTTCATCAAATATTATTACTTTGTAGGTAAGGATCTCAAGTTAAATGATATGAAATTTAGGAATATTTATCTTTGATAGAGTTGGTTCATAAATATTTTTATTATTATGACACCTTGTTTAAATATTTCTAAATCTAAGGTTTACTAAAAGGAGTTCGTCTGGATTATCTTGAGATTAAAAAAGAATTTTACTTGCCCAAATGTGTTTGTTTTAAAACTTCCTTTGAGGATGTCATTTACCATATTTACTGTAAGCATCTAATGACTTTTCTTCCAAGGGTTAACTCTTTTGCTTGTCATCTTGTTTGTAGGTAGTTCGATATTTGGCTGGTTGTGGACTGCAAAGTTGCCAGATGCTGGTATCTAAGGGTTATCCAGACATTGGGTGGAATCCTGTCGAAGGAGAGAGATATCTTGACTTTCTCCGATTTGCTGTCTTCTGTAATGGTAGGACTTGATTGCTTGGGTTCTTTCTTGGTCATTATTACAACTGCATGAGATTAAGTGTATTAAATAAGGATTCATCTGAGTATTTTCATGAAGGACATAAATGTTTAGTAAAGAACTGGAATATTTTATGATCAGTAGTTTTTTCAACATAATAATTTGTTTTACAGTATTTATTTTTATAGTGATGCCATGCTTTTATTATTAAATTAAAATCTTTAGGCATCTAAATTCTTATCAATCTTTATAATTGAATTCTAATGATAGTTAGGATTATGGCATCATTCCCCATAATAAATTAATGAGTTTATGCCTCCATAATGCTTTTCTTTACTCTGAAAATTTTAAGCGCAATAAAAAAAGAAATTTACTGTGTCTTGTACATGTAAAAGTTGTAATTCGTACTAAATTTTGTTTTTAGTACTATGTGCTTGGGTTTAGTTTTTTTTTTAAATAAAAACTGATCATAACATTTATTTGCTCAGAGCTTCCATTTAATCAATATTTGTTCACTTATGTTCCCTTTTTGATTTTAGGGGAGAGTGTGGAAGAGAATGCAAATGTTGTGGTCAGATTGCTTATTCGGAGGCCTGAGTGTTTTGGTCCTGCTTTGCGAGGGGAAGGTGGAAATGGTCTTCTTGCAGTCATGGAAGAAGCCATTAAAATAGCCGAGGATCCTTCCAGAGATGGTCCATCACCCACGAGTGGATCTAGTAAAACACCGTAGGTCTAATACACACATCCTCAGGAGTAATTATAGTACCTGACTTGAATTTTACAAAACGTAATTGGCGTTCTGTTCACTGCAATATAGCTCTCAAGCATACAAGATTTCTCCCCTTGAAAATAAAATGTCTTAGACTTGGAGGAGAGGATGGGATTTGTTGCTGGAACACGTTGAATGAACAAAAAGACAGCTAAAGAATATTGTGTGGAAATAGTAGAGAGAAGTTTAGGTTGTAGGAGGAGATGCATTTCATGAATTTTCCAGGGGTATATCAAAATGATTAATTACAAATGATGGGTGGTGAGCCTTAGGAATCAGACTAGAAGTGAGTGAGAAGCTAATATAGAATGAATTTTTATGATTCTATTGAGAGAGGGGGAGACCTTTATCAGTAGCATGGAGGAGTCCAGAAAAGAAGATAGGATGTTTTAAGTGTGAGGAGTAAAATGCTTGGTTAAAGTATTGGTGACAAATAAGGGAGGCAGTCATGTTCTTACGTTTGTCCATACTACATGTTAATATTTGATTCCAATGTCAATTCAGGCATGTTGGTTACTGAGCCTCCAAATTTTTTTTTTTAATCAGTGGAGGTGAGTGTCTTGCAAGGGGATCACGAGCCCGCTCCGCTTCTTACCACTGGTGCAGATATGACACAGCTCTTATTGGGGGAAACTTTCAAATGTTCAAGCGGAGAAGTAGCGTATGTCACACAGCCCTGCAGACCCTTGTTCTTCCACGTGTAGACTGGTCATAGTGGTTCTGCACACACCAGGGCTAAGGTGCCAGCCTGGGAGTATTCCAAGAACAAGCCCAGCCCCACCCCTATGAGATATTTGTTGGTTAGCCAAAGAGCAGCTGGAGATCATTTCATTTCTCTAAGAAGTAGAAAACATACCAAGAAATCTCTGGCCCAGGACCAAACTAGTGCTGGGAATAGCCATACGTGCAGGAATGAGAGTGTCACCCAAGCCCTCACTGTCACTTTGAGACTGCTAAATCCAGTGGAGCCAGCCCTCCACTGAGCTACCAAAGGAAGAAGGACAAGAGCCTCCAGGGCCATCCAGGTTTGTCTCTCATCAGAGACATGATGGACTATTGATGTTGATGTCACAGAGATGGCATCTTAGTTACTATATTAGTAATCTAGTTGCAGCTATAACAGAAATACCACAAGTGGATGGTTTTAGCAAACAGAAATTTGTTTTCCCACAGTTTAGGAGGCTAGAAGTCTGAATTCAGGGTGCTGGCTCTAGGGGAAGGCTTTCTCTGTTGATTTTGGGGGAAGGCTCCTGTCTCTTCAGCTTCTGCTTCCTGGTTCATTGGAGATCTCCATGTGTCTTGTCATCTATCTTTCCCATCTCTCTTCTCTCCTTTGCTTGTTTAATTTCTTTTATATCTCAAAAGAGATTGACTCAAGGCACACCTTATGGTAATACTGTCTCATTAACATAACAAAGACTACCCATTTCCAATTGGAATTTGTCAAAGTGTGAAAACCCGTACTCTGTTAAAATAAAAGCGAAGAGACTTATTGAAGGTTCAGTACACTTCAAACCAGGGAAAACGTTCAACTCACAGAGTGAAACTAGAATGTTCTGATGTTATAAAGTTACAAAAACATATTTATATGCTTAAATCAGGAACTAACAATGTAAAATTTCTGATTGGTGCTCAGTGATGTAAGCAGGCAGGATAACTCAAAGCGGGAAGTTGATAGAAATTGGTTCAAAGTGTATATGTGGGCTTCTTAGATTGATTATCTCACATAATTGCAGAAGTTCGTGACTAAGGGGGGATTTATGGTCCTTTTTGAAAACATTTTGCCAAGATAGCATTTTTAGCAAACACTCCCTGAGAGTTGCTTGTGCAGGAGATTTCTAATAAGGGGTTTGTGCTAGGACCTTCCCTTTAGAAACATTGTTTCCACGTCCTTAATTTAACCACAGAGAAAAAGGTTTCCTTAGTTGCAGGATTAAGTCTGTACAAAGGTTAACAATTGCAGAGGAGTATGCGAGGCCTAAAATGGAGTCAGGGCTCAGACCCAGGCCAGTCAGTTTAACAGAGTCAACTGCCTTAATTTTGGAGCTCTCACACGGATTATCACCATAGGTATAGAGATTAGGATTTATAACACATATTTTTTGGGGACACAGTTTAATGCATGACATTCCACTTTTGGCTTCCCAAAATTCATGCCCTTCCTACATGCAAACCACATTCACCCCATCACATCATCCGATAAGTCTTCAATCCACTCCAAGTCCAAAACCTCCTCTTCTGGATCATCTAAGTCCACCATGGGTGAGACTTGAGGCGTGTTCCGTCCCGGGGCAAAAGTCCTCTTCATCTGTGAACGTGTGAAGTCTAGAACACAAGATATCTGCTTCCAAAATACAATTGTGGAACAGGAACAAGGTAGACATTTACATTACAAACGGGAGAAATTGGAGGGAAAGATGGGATAATGGGCACCAAACAAGTCCAAAACCCTGTAGAAAAACTAAATTAACTCTCAATGCTTGAAAATAATCCTCTGTTCTTTGGGATCTGAGTAAGGGCTCTGTCCTCAAGACTCTGGGTGTTGCTCACATGCTCTGGATTCTAGGTTGAGGTCCCATGGCCCTGGGCTTCAGCTCTGCCTTCCAGGCCCACTGAGATAGCAACTGTGCTTCCTTGGTTTGGGGTGGGCCCATTCTCCTAGTCTGAGTGGCAACCCCACCCCCTTGGCTCTGGCAGGCCCTATTCATCTGCCCTGTGGGCATTGCAGCCTCACCCTTTCAGCTTTGGGTGGCAGCCGCATTCCCCAGCACCCATGAACATCAGCCCCACACTCTGGAACCAAGCTGGTGAAGATCTGTCTCTTTGAAACCTAGGAGGCCTTGGCCCCGCCCTTTGAAACCCAGCAGACCATGGTTCCACCCGTTGAAATCGAGGCGGCCCTTCTTCCCCTGCTCCTTCAACAGTTCTGCTGATATCCCAGCTGCTCCAGGGATTTTTTTTTTTTTTTCTTTTCTTGGGGGACAACAGATGTAGCTCCTTTGGCCTGTTTCCTGCCTGTAGAATATTGGAGGCAGACAGTGTACTTTCCTTTCATTCCTTCTCTGTCCCCTTCAGTCTAAGCTGATGGGTTTTCTGCTGTGATAGTTGGTTAGATCTGTTAGTCACAGGCTTAATCTCTTTAACAAAAGACTGTGCAGCCATTCCTTGGTGAACATTCTAGGACACGTGTCCTTAATTTGTGCAACAGAATTTTCCAAGTCTTCAAGTTTTGTTTTCATTTTGCACAGTTCATTTTTAAGTATGTCCCTCTTCTCTCACATTTTACTGTAAGCAGTAAGGAGAAGCCATGTCGTCCCTTTAAGATCTTGCTTAAAAATCCCATCAGCCAGATATCTAAGTTCATTCACTTACAAGTTCTACCTTCCACCAACTATTTGAACATAATTCAGACAAGTTCTTTGCAACCTCATAAAAAGTATCACATTTCCTCCATTGTCCAATCACATGTTCATTTTCTTTTAAAGCCTCACCAGAAGCACATTTAACATTCACATTTCTAGCAACATTCTGTTGGTGGCACCATATGTATTCTCTGAGATGATGGAGACTTTCTCTATAGCTCTCAATACTTCTTTCTGAGCCTTCACCAGAATTGCCTTTGATGTCCATAATTCTACCAACAGTCCATTAAAGACAATCTAGGCTTTTACTATTATAAACCTTAAAAACTGTTCCAGTCTGTACCCACTACCCAATTCCAAAACTTCTTCTACATTTTAGGTATGTGTTAAAGCACCATCTCACGCTTCTGGTACCAAATTCTGTGTTAGTTATCTAGTGTTGTTATAACAGACATACCACAAGTGGATGGCTTTAACAAACAGAAATTTATTTTCTCCCAGTTTAGGAGGCTAGAAGTCTGAATTCAGAGTGCCAGCTCTGGGGGAAAGTTTTCTCTTTGTTAGCTCTTTGAGAAGGTCCTTGTCTCTTCAGCTTCTGTTCCCTAATTCCTTAAAGATCTCCATGTGTCTTGGCATCTGTCTTATCTCATCTCTCTTCTTTGCTTGCTTTTTAAATCTCTTTTATATCTCAAGACACACCCTACACTAATCCTGTCACATTAACAGGGCGGTCCATTCCCAAATGGGACTATAACCACAGGCATAGAGGTTAGATTTACAACACATATTTTGAGGGGACACAATTCAGTCCATAACAGTTACCTAGTACTGCCATAACAACAACAACAACAAAAGACCAGAAGTGGGTGAATTTAAAGAATAGACCTTTTTTTTTTTTTTTTTTTCCCACAGTTCTGGAGGGTAAAAGTGCATACCAGGGTCTTGGCCATGTCAATACCTTCTGTGAGCCTTTCTCCTAGTTTCTGGTGTCTGCCTGCAATCTTTGGTGTTCCTTTACTGCTTATAGATGTGTCTGTGGCATCTACCTCTGTGTGGGAGTATGTGTCTGTTTTCCTTTTTTATAAGACACCGCTAGCAGTGATTAGATTTAGGACCCACTCTTTTCCAGAATGACCTTATTAATATGACAAACTAAAAACCCTTATTTCCAAACAGGGTCACATTCAGAAATACAAGAGTTAGGATTTCAATATATGTTTTGGTGGCCACAATTTAATCCATAACAAATGGGGAGAGAGATATGTTGGATTTTGGGGAGATATGGGGCTGGGTAGATGATATAGAGATAGGTCAGCAAATCAAATAACATTTATGAAGTACTAACTCATCTTTTCTATAAATATATTCTATTTATAAAGTTACCTAAACTTAATTCTTCCACTAATTATTTTCTTTGTAAATATGCTGTCTGTCACTAGGAATAAGTAGACTATATCAAATTAGTACTTCTTCTCTTTTGAAGTTATCTTAATTATAAAATTATGACAGATGTGTTTGTGGCAATAGAATCTCAAGTCTGGTCTTTAACCCATTGTGATTTCCCTTTAAATATGTCAAGCTGTAAATAAAAACCATATATGAAAAGTATCAGAAGAAAAAGAATGAATATCTTTTTGGCCCTGTTCTTCTGAGAGATATATAATAAACCTGAAATGTCACTTTATGATCCTGTTTACTTTTCATTTCTTTTGAAAAATTTGTGAAAGTGATACAGAAGAAGAGGAAGATGATACCATCCACATGGGGAATGCAATCATGACCTTTTATGCAGCTTTGATTGACCTGTTGGGACGCTGTGCGCCTGAGATGCACGTAAGTGTCTTGATGCCTAGGAGGAGTAATCCTAAGTTTGTGCCTAGACATCAGTAGCTTGCAGAGACCACAAAAGCCTTCAAAGTCAGCGATCTTCATGCTCTATTAGAAATAACAGCCCAGGCCTAATTGCTGAACCAGCGTTTGCTTAATTAAGGATGTCTTGTTGGTTGTAAAAATTAGTAATGAGATCTCAGTACAAGTCATTAATAGAATAGTTAGTTATATATATATCTAAAATTCATATAGGAGCCCTTGTGGCGCAGTGGTTAACTGCTCAGGTGCTAACTGAAAGGTCGGCTGTTCAAACCCACTAGTGACTCCACGAGAGAAAAGACCTGAACTTAAGTTCCTGTACTTAGATATAAACTGATTTTACAAAGTTATTTTAATTTTCCTTATTTTCTTCTTGTTTAGTTGATTCATGCTGGTAAGGGAGAAGCCATTAGGATCAGATCTATTTTGAGATCCTTAATTCCACTGGCAGATTTGGTGGGCGTAATCAGCATCGCTTTTCAGATGCCAGCGATAGCCAAAGGTAAGACTCACTTCCATTCTTTGTAATTTAGTACTAGCTTGGGTGACATGATGTTTTAAATAATATTATCAGTATTCAAGATCTCTACCCCTGTAGCATAGTTACCCTATTTAAGTTTCTTTTTAAAAAATACCCTGTAAAGTATAATATTTTATAAAATATTTTCTGTTCTCATTGTGGATTTTTAAACAGCCAACTTTGCATTGAGATTTAAATTCTTTTCTGCATGACATTTCAGACAATTTTCAGAGAAGAGAAAACATGCGCCTCAATGGCTCATGTCATTTCCCTTCATGTTCTTCGGTCTCCATTCTGCTCTCTTTTGAGACCTCAGTCCCTTAATTCACTCTTTTTGAAAGTTTTCATTGTCACTCTCTTCAAAAGCTTTTCTTTCCACAATGATGATTTTCGCTTTCCACTTAGAGATTTAAAAATCCCCAGTATGTTGAAAGAATTTTTGTTTTCAAGACTAAAGAAATAATTTTAAAAAGATTTATGCAATTATTGAACACAACTAAAAGATATGTTAGATCTCAAATTATACTTTGTTTTTATTTTTTTCAAATTTCAGTGTAGTTTAGTTTTCGGTGCTTTATTGGGTATTAAAAAATAGATTATTTTATGCAAACTTCTAATTTTAGAAAAAAACTAGGTAGAATGTACATGTTATAATCTGTTTTGTTCATTAATTATGCTCCAGAGAAGGCTAGCTTGTAATACCTCACGTCTAGAATCCAGGGCTCACTGTGTACCTGAAGATAATTTACCCTACTTGCAAGCCATATGATTACGAGAAAGGAAAATCTCATATGTGCTAATATTACAAACTCGAATCTATAAAGTGGTATAAACGGCCAAAATAATTGGACACTCATTATAATTTGCATTGGACAAATCTGTAAAAGACCTCTTTAAGGTGTTAAAAAGCAAAGATGTCACTTAAAGGACTAAGATGCACTTGACCCAAGCCATGGTGTTTTCAGTTGCCTCCTATGCATGCAAAAGCTGGGCAATGAATAAAGAAGACTGAAGAATTATTGACGCCTTTGAATTATGGTCTTGACGAAGAATTTTGAATATACCATGGAGTGCCAAAGGAACGAACAAATCTGTCTTGGAAGAGGGTAAAGTAGAGGGTCAGTGAAAAAGAGGAAGACTCTCAACGAGATGGATTGACACAGTGGCTGCAACAATGAGCTCAAGAATAACAATGATCATGAGGATGGCACAGGACTGGGCAGTGTTTCGTCCTGTTGTACGTAGGGTCGCTGTGAGTTGGAAGTGACTCGATGGCACCTAACAACAACACATTATAATTTAGAAAGGAAACCTGGAACTTAAAGATTTTCCCATAGATTTGTCTTCCACACATGAGATCATTTTTTTTCTTGTGTAAATATAGGTCATTCTTATCTGCCTTTCTTTTCACCTTACTACTAACTCATGTTCATTTACTTAAGTAAAAAGTCGTTTCTTTTCCTTACATTCTGAGCCACAAAATGACCCAGTCAAGACAGAAAAATCATACCAGTCACAAACACAGATTAGGAAATAGGGAAACTTAAATTTTGAGGTAAAATGAGAAATAACAAAAAACTAAGAACATGAACTCTGGGAGTTCTCTGATCTCTCAGAATTGTCCCCAAGCTTTTCATATACCTCCTCATTTTCCTCCAATTATCTGCCTTTACCAAGCCTTCAAAATTTTCAAATTGGTTTCTTTCCTGTTCTACTTATTATGCTATAATAATATTATTTTAGGATCTTTTTCTTCATACCTAGTCAGTATTTTGTCTACATTGAGACTTAAAGATTTTTTGAGCTGTCATAGTTTACAATGAATTAAATTTTGAAACATAATCCATTTGTCATTGTTAAATTCCCACATTTTTCTTTTACTGCTTTCCTTTTGCAGAGAATGTAGACAGAAACCTGTGCGTTTTTATTTTACTGTGCATATGCATTTAAATCAACTGCAAAACTTAAACCACCAATCTGTTCTGTATGTAATTCAATGAGGAGTCTTTTAGTTCTGTAAGCATCACTGTTTATCAATAATAATTTTTATTATATGTTCTATAGTTAGTTTGTGATGTTTGCCTCTAAACTGACTATTTTCCCCCTCAGTATTAGGTAGCGTTTTCCTCAAATATTTTCATCATACCTATTCTAGAGCTAAAGTGTGCCCCAGAATAATGATGAAAAAGGGAGGACTTTAGAAAACTTGAGAGGAAGCACAGTATCTCAAAAGAGGTTCTTCTGCTCCTCTAGCTCTTGGCCCCAGGCAGGTTTGGGCAGCCTATCTGAGGTAGTAATTTTAGGGGAGGAGATGTGAGTACTGCAGGTATCTCAGGCTAGAACCAGTGCACCAGCTCAGCCTCACTCTAGTTCAAAAGCCAGGAGTTTAAGAGGAGGTAGTTTATCACCTTGATTGTCTACAGAGTGTTTGAGGAGAAGGTGAAAATAAAACAGTCACTGTAGCAAATTGTTGAGTTGTGAGTCCTAGGCAGATACAGTTGTAGCAGAATTAACAATGTATTAAAATGAATGTCTGCTTAAATGAGTGTTTAAAACATAAATCTTACGTTAGGATCACCTTTTCCTTAGGCACAGCTATACCTTAAAATAATAGAATCCTATAAATTTAAATCCCCTATAATGTGATCTGTAGGAGACTTGAACTGGACTTTCATCTAGATGTTTCATCAAAAATCATAGCATAATGATTTAGCACTTAGGGTTAAATCATCGTTGATTGGATTTTAAATCCAACTTTAGGTGGTTTAAATCTAATCTTAGTTGGATCAAATCCAACTTTGCCCATTACTAGGTGTGTGATCTTGGACAAGTTACTTCTCTGAAGTTCAGTGTTTATCGTCTGTTAAATGAGGCTAGTAATACCGACTTCATAGTGTGATTGTGAGAATGGCAGATCACATTAACGCAGTGTCTGACAACAGCGCAGACAGAAAGAGCTATTCTTCTTCATACTGTAAGGAAAGGAAGATGTTAGGCCTACTGAAGCCTTTACTCTTATTTCCTCTAAGACATTGTTATTTGTTCATTTTCAGAATTCAAATATAAAAAATATATATATTCATTAACTACAAGTGAAAACAGAAAAGTATGATTATGATCATGTATCATCTTTCCCTGGGGGTTTCTTTCTCCAACATTGCATTAATATTAAATATTCTGTGATATTATTTGTAGAATTTTAGAGTATGGTATAAATTTTATTTATATAGCACTAGTTTGACATAATTATCGTATGGGCATATAGAAAATAAATCAGTTCTCCAGTATTTCAAATTGGCACATGATCCCATAACTTCTTTTTTATTATTATTACTATTATTATTTGCTTTAAATGAAGGTTCACAGAACAAACTAGCCTTTCATCAGTCAGTACATACACTGTTCTTTGACACCGATTACCAACCCCACAACATGTCAACACTCTCCCCTCTCAACCCTGGGTTCCCTATTTCCGGCTTTCCTGTCCTCTCTTGCCTTCTAGTCCCTGCCCCTGGGCTGATGTGCCCCTTTAGTCTTGTTTTGTTCTATGGGCCTGTCTAATCTTTGGCTGAGGGGTGAACCTCAGGAGTGACTTTATCACCGAGCTAAAAGGGTGTCCGGGGCCACACTCTCAGGGCTTCCCCTTTCCACCAGGCCAGCAAGTCTGGTCCTTTTTTGTCAGTTAGAATTTTGTTTTATATCTTTGTCCAGCTCTCTCCAGGACCCTCCACTGTGATCCTTGTCAGATAATTTAGTGGTAGTAACCGGGCACCGTCTAGTTGTACTGGACTCAGTTTGGTGGAAGCTGTGGTAGTTGTGGTCCACTAGTCCCTTGGACCAACCCTTACTCTGTGTCTTTAGTTTTCTTTGTTCTTCCTAGCTCCCCACTGGGTGAGATGAGTGGAGTAGAAAAAGCTTACAAGCTTTTAAGACCCCAGACGCTACTCAACAAAGTAGAATGTAGAACATTTTCTTTATAAACTGTGTTATGCCACTGAGCTAGATGTTCCCTGAGACGGTGATCCCATAACTTCTTGTATCAGTGGTCCCCAACCTGTGAAGCTATGGAATTATTCTAAGGTGTTCACTAATCTATATGGGTATCAAGTGTTGACTGTTGATAGAGAAAATAATATAACTCTCAAATATGTTTTATATGTTGTTAAATGCTATGATAACTAATGGAATATATTTTATTTAAAATCACTGCATTCAATTCTCTAAGTGAAACAGAACCAGTAAGATATATAGAGATAGAGATTAATTTTAAGAAATTGTGGGGGACTGGCAAGTCCAGACTCTGTAGGTCAGGCAACAAGCTGGAGATTCTTGCAGTCTTGTGTCACATGACAAGAATTCCTGAGTAAAGAGTGGAGGATTTCTGGCAAGATGTCTATTTGTAGTCTATAGGCAGAATACACCCTGAGGAAAACTCCTTTTTTGTCCTTAAGGCCTTCAGCTGTTTGGATGAGACCCTCTCATATGTGGAGGATAATCTGCTTTGCTTAAGACCAGCTGATTTGATCACATGTACCTACGTCATCTAAAGCATCTAGGCTAGAGATTGAGCCAACAGCTGGACACCACAGCCTAGCCAAGTTGACACATACAATTAACCATTACAGTCTACTGGTTTCATAGTTTTATCATTTTATATTTTTCTAAGTCATGCATATCTAAATGCATCATGATTATCATATGAGGGTATGTAAGATATACTGATGTTTAGAAGATTGAAAAGATTAAAAATCCCTCCTTTACATTTTAACTTTTTATGTATTTACCTCTGGTTTTACAATGTGCATTTTGGATGTCTTTTTGCTTCCGTCTCGGCATCTAGTAAAATGCTATGTCTTTAGCATGTACTGAGGTAACAAATGGATGATTAAATAGCATTTTCGATGACCTTGGCTTTAGATTGCACTGCCGTATTTCCTCAGCCAACTCCCAGCACTGGTTTGTGGGTAGTAAGAAGAACTGAAAATAATTCCATTGATAACTTTATTTAAACTATGAAAAGAATGGAAAAAAAGCCATTTTGTAATCTCAGCTCACTGATGGCATGGCCTTTAACACCAAAATGTTACCTTCTCTCTTTTAGATGGGAATGTGGTGGAGCCTGACATGTCTGCGGGGTTTTGCCCAGATCACAAGGCAGCCATGGTTTTGTTCCTTGACAGGGTCTATGGGATTGAGGTTCAAGATTTCCTTCTCCATCTTCTTGAGGTTGGCTTTCTGCCAGATCTCCGGGCTGCTGCCTCTTTAGATACGGTAATGATTTGAACAACTGGCTTCCTTAATTTTTGACTCTTTAGTCTATGACTTCATAGATATACTTATTCATTCATTCATCAACAAACATTTATAGAGTACTTATTATGTTTTCAAACAAGTATTGGGAAACAGAGAGAAAAGAAAACAGACTATCCTCACAAATTCACTGACTAGTGGGGGAAGTTGATAGCCTCAAGAGTATCTTAAGAATTATGATAATGGGATACAGTGAGAGGTTCATGTAACCTTAATTTGGGAAGTCACAGTGACTCCTGTTAACCTCTGTTTAATGTGAACTTCTATTTTGGTCTAAACAATTATACTTCTCAATGAAAGCAGTTAAGTTATTAAGAAGGTTGGATGATCATCATTGAGTCATGTTAATTACAACATAATCCTGGTGCATTTATTTGTTAAGGAACGAACAGTTTAAAGTCTATCCTTTGTATTGAATGACTCACATGGAGGGTCTGCTATTATCAGTGTAAATAGCTAGCTTTCTGAAGCATTGTAGAATGAGCAAAAGTTCCAAATGTTATTCTAATAGTTATCGAAATGTATCATTTTCTTTTCAATTAAATGGGTCCTTTGATGTTGGGAAAATCAGAACTTGAGTTGACTACCCGTTTCATGAAATAAATGAGAGCAAAATTATAAAAAATGAAGTTGAAATTTCTTTTTTTGGTTGGTTATGTTCAAATTAAGTTCTTAACCTAAATTAGCATGTATGATAATATAGTAATACAGTCATTCTTCAGTTATTGATTCTGATGGACATAAGCAGACATATAAATAATATCAATAAATAGAATTCAGAAAGAACTGAAATCTGTTATGACAGATAAGCTGTTTCTTCCTCTTCCTCTACCAAAGAAAAGTACTCACATTCTTTAGTATCACTAGTATCTTCATCTTTCCTTGATCCTACCATTGATATTTTATTATAGAACCTGAAACCTCATGTCATGGGCTTTTTGAAGAGATCGATATAATTTCATTTATTTTTCCTTATATATGAAAAATTGAAAGTCGATTGTATTTAGGAGTAAAAGAGCATATGAACCACATTTAAAGATATGACTGAGGAATGCATTTCTGTTTTTTATATTTTTGCCATTTTCTACATAGTGAAATTACATGTCAATCTGTTGATCCTGTTCAAAGCTGTCTGCTGCCAAACACAAATGACTTTCTGCCCTTCATTCCTTTGGTAGGCTGCTTTGAGTGCTACAGACATGGCCTTGGCCCTCAATCGGTACCTGTGCACAGCTGTCTTGCCTTTGTTAACGAGGTGTGCTCCCCTTTTTGCTGGCACAGAGCACCACGCTTCCCTCATTGACTCATTACTTCACACTGTGTACAGACTGTCTAAAGGCTGCTCACTTACCAAAGCTCAACGGGATTCCATAGAAGTGTGTTTACTCTCCATTTGTGGGTAAGTGGGCATGCCACTCTATGCCAAGTTTCTTTTTCTTTAAGAAAGGGGAATTACTCTGTGGCCTTTAATAAGTTATATGAATTTTAGAGACACTTTCTGTACCAAAAAATAATCCACTGGGTTTCTTATCTTTTAGGTAGTCCCATGTACTGAGGTCTGAGTCTTATCAGAGCTCTCTTGCTCCTGGTCACCTTAAGGAGTAGTCCTCCAGGCCTCTGTAGATATCTAACCCTTGGATATAGTGTTTGACTGAGTATAGTACACTATTCTAGATGTTAGTGGTGGGAATGATTGTGTGAAGGAGTCCCTGGCCATGTTAGTATATGATTAATATAGTCTTCCCTTTGGACTGTGTGTGATGATGTTTAATTTCTCTTGCAGAAGAGGGGAAAAGAAGGAAATTATTAAATAAAAGAAGATACTATTTTATCATTAATATTAACACTATTGCATTACTTAATATGTGGCAATGATTAAGGCTGAATGACTCCTTCAGTTGGGAAAACCAGTACGCCATTAGCCCTCCCATTGAAGCATCACTGTTTCGAAAGAAATGAAGTTTCCTCCTTTAACTCCGTCTCCCTGGTTGCCTGCTTCCTGTTTCTGGGAGCATGGTTCAACTAAAGGTTGTTTAGGATCTTGGTTAATCAAGTAGAATATGGTCCAGTGCTTCAGAGAGGTAGGGGTAGCAGCGCCTCTTGACTGATCAGAAGTGGTAGCAGGCTTGGAGAGGTGATATCAGGAATTTCCAAAAGCGGACTACAAGTCAAACCAACCCAAATGAGGTACCGATGCCCATCTTCCAGTCTAGAGAGCTGGACTCATTCTGTTTTAGGTCTGTATCAGTGCACGTATATATTGGTTTTCCTAGATATGGAGAATCTCCCAAGCTAGAGAGGGATTAAAAGAACAAATGTGGTGAGTGTGTATGAGTCTCTGTGTGTGTATAGGTATATATGTATGTTTGGGGAGAGGGGATGAGGAGGCTCGTAGAAAAGGACAAATTCTTTGAACTCGTAATGGGCCTGTGTTTAATATAAGCAGACACCAAAAAAGACCTCTCCATAGCCAATACAGTCTGTCTTACATGAATAATTGAAAACCGGCTTCAAATATATTAAATAATTGCTTATAGCTATTTAGAATTTAGTGTTTGGCTTCTTTATATTTGTTTTATTCTTTGGTCAAAAGAAATGTTTATTTAATTATTTTAGTAAATAAGATGTATAAATAGTAACTTTTAACTTCATACAACAGGTTATATGTTTTAGAACAAATATGGTCCAACAAGTTGGGGTCATGAACTTTGAATCTCATTTTCCAAAGAAATAATTACACAGTGAAGGGAGAATCAAAAGCCCAAGTGGACAGGAGAGAAGAGTAAACTGAATTCTTAAGTTCAACAGACTGTGTTTGAGCTCCTTATGAATTATGTCATTAGATGAGTAGTATAACTTCCCTGACCCTAAGGGTCTGTAAAATGGAAGCGATAATACCTAACTCACAGGGTTTTTGTAGACAGAGTAGATGAGATAAAGTGCTTGGGAGTTCTGACGTAGTAGCTGTTCACTGTGTGTCAGCTTTCTTTGCCTTCCTCTTCTGGCAAAATTGCTGTCTCAGCCTTTATTTAGTTATTTATTTTTTTCCCCTCCTCTCTGCTCCTACATGCCCTCTTCTTTCTGCTTCTGATCTAGTCACTGAAGACCCTTACTGACTCACTGGAGTGAGGAGAGAAGCATTTCCTAGAATTAATGAAGGGGAGTCTCAGCAAATGATGCAGTATACAGCTGTGAGTGGTTAGGAAGGAAAGAAGCAGAAGAGAGAGAGCTCTTATAGAAGATAAGGGGTAGTCTTCAGCTCTGGAAGACAGAGATGAGCTGGGCAATGTAGGCTTCGTAAAATTATGTCAATAGTTCATCTTTGTATTGGTAACACCTAATACCATCTGAAGAAAGGTATAGGCACAGGTTTGTGGCTGATATAATTTAGTCTAATGAATTGTCTACTTAGCTTAGACATATCCCTTCATTGTTAAAAGTGACTTTGTTCCAACAGTCAACTGAGACCTTCTATGATGCAGCACTTACTCAGAAGATTAGTATTTGATGTCCCGTTATTAAATGAACATGCAAAGATGCCTCTTAAGGTAAGTGCAGGAGATACTCCTTGTATGTAATCACTGGTTACTCTGGCTTCGTTTTTTGCAACAACATGTGGATCTCTTAGATACATCATGTTTAATCATTGATACTGGACATTTTCTTCCAGTTATTAAATAGGCAAGTTATATAAATGTGAAGATTTGCCTAAAATAAACACAAAGTAAAAGAACATGGAAATGCCAGGATTGATTTCCAAGTGGATAACAAGGGAAAGATGAGCCAAGATGTTCTTAGGCTGGAAAAGTAAAGTATTATAACAACTTCAGGGGGTAAAGCGAAGACTTTAGGAACCATATATTCTGAGTTGGTAATCAATGACGGCTTCCGAATTCCTTCTTGTACGGTTCAAGGATAAGAGTAATTTCTGTATATGCAGTTACAGTTTGTCACAGAGTAATTACAAAAGTCCCTGACATTTTCCCTGCCCTGCTTTTCTAGTCTAATCATGAAAGATCAAGACTTATGCTGTTTTACTGTCTTGGGAATATTTTCCTTTCATCTCATACCCTAATCCACACTAGAGTAGCATGCCCTGTGCATCAAGGCTGTATGATAAAGTGATGGACTTGTAAAATGACCACTCTGCAGGCCATCTAGTAGGCGTCATTTTTTCCCCTGGCCACCCAGTAACAGCACTGTAGAAAACAGGCTTGAGATATAAATGAGTCTAGTGTTTGAGGTCTGTTAAACTCAGCATCCTTAGATATTTAGCAAAAATAACCTTTCTCTATGAAAGTAGAGTTTGGTTTCGTACATCAAGAGAAGGTAATAAATTTTGTAAATTAAATAATATCCTTGCTAAAAATCCCATTTTTATAGTTTGCACCATCTCGGATAGCTCTTGTCATGCAAAATTGTCTTTATACAAATTAATTGGAAGATACCTGAAAATGATGTAGTATTACTTTCTTATTTTTATGCAACAAAACTCTTTTGCATTATAGATATTTTCATGTTAATCCAACGAAATTAAATCTCAGTATTTCAGCATTTGAGATACCTAAATTGTGTTTGGGGGGTGTGGAGGGACAGGGGATGTATGTGTGTAGGGTATGTGTGTGAGTAGTTTATAATTGAAATGGAGACCAAACTAGAAGAAATATTACAACAGTAAGAGATTTTATCTCTAATAATAATAATCCTTATTAAGAGATTCCAAAAATATTATATGTGATTCATAAAGATCAATTTATTAATTTGGTAAATACTTGTGATTATTTGTTAGTTCATAGCTTTATAATAAATGAGCAGAAGGGTTACCAAATAATTCAAAGATTCTGTCCTTGTCCTTGACCTTGCAGTTTAGCACTGAACAGATAAAATATACATAGATGAAAATGTAAGGAACAACATTAACACTACAGCAAGGTACCAAGAACCACCACAGAAATGTAGTTAAGGAAATGATTCAAGCATAGCAGTTTTGAAGGGTATTTAGAAAAGCACGTTTTCAGGCAAATCACAAAATGTGATGGTGAAGGATAGAGAGGGAACAAAAATATTCACGTATATATATACATTTCTCTTAGAATGTACATTTTAGGTGCTGTACCCTACAGATATTTAGCTCATTGCACTGGATGATCCTTTTGGGCTACCTGGATAGCAATTCCATCATTTTATGATTCTAGGGATTCATAAAATCATGAGTAGGTATACCAGTGTTTGTCTCATCCCTGTTGACAATAGTCAAAAGGTAGAAACAATCTAAATGTCCATCAACAGATGAATGGATAAACAAGATGTCGCATATCCACACAATGGAATATTACACAGCCATAAAGAGAAATGGAGTCTTGATATACACCACAACAGAGACAAACCTTGAAAACATTAAGATTAGTGAAATAAGTCAGTTACAAAAGGACAAATATTGTATGATCCTACTTCATATGAAATATCTAGAATATGCAAGTATATGGAGACCAAAGCTTATTAGTGGTTATCAGGTGAGAAAGAAGGGAGAAAGAGGGAATCTTTGCTTAGAGGGCACTGAGTTTCTGTTAATGGTGGTGGAATAATTTGGAAACAGATAGTAGTGATGGTTACACATCATGATGAATGTAACCAATGTCACTGAATTGTACATGTAGAAAATGTTGAATGGGCAAATGTTTTGTTTAATATATGTATAAACAGAGCCCTGGTGGTGCATTGCTTAAAGCGCTTGGCTGCTAACCAAAAGGTCAGTGATTTGAAACCACCAGCCACTCCATGAGAGAAAGATGTGGCAGTCTGGTTCTGTAAAGATTTACAGTCTTGGAAACTCTCTGGGGCAGGTCTACTCTGTTCTATAGGGTCGCTATGAGTGGTAATTGACACAATGGCAGTGGGTTTGGTTTCTATATATGTATATATATACATATATATATATACATATATATATACATATATACATATATATACGTATATATATACATATATATATACATATATATATATACACACGCACATATCTATATATTCACGGTAAAACAAACATTTTAATTAAGTAAAATAAAAATGAAATGAAATTAAAAATTCAAAGAAAAATCATGAGTGAATGATAGTAGCTTAAAAATAGAACTTGAAAATAAAAGATAATCAAACCACCTCATAAAGACTACTTTTCAAGATATAGTTATTGTAAAATTGATCATTTGGTCCTCATATTGTTTTCAGTATTTAATTTTTAAAGAGACAGTATGCAAGGTAATAATTGAAATTCTTCCAATGCAGTTCATATGTGCTTGAGAAGTTTCACTTATGTTGACCTTATTACATGGCATTAGAATACAATATGGAGGAAAATAGAAAAGTTATTAAAAAGTGTCTATGTTGTTGTTGTTAGATGTCATCGAGTTTGTTCTGACTCATCGTGATCCTGTGTACAGCAGAACAAAATACTGTCTGGTCCTGCTATGTTTGAACCAATTGTTGCAGCCTGTATGCCAGTCTATCTCTTTGAGGGTCTTCCTCTTGTTCACTGACCCTCTATGTTATTCACAAGGTTTACACTAGCCAATTTTTTTTTTAGAAGTAGATAGCCGGGTCCTTCTCCCTAGTCTGTCTTAGTCTGGAAGCTCTGCTGAAACCTGCCCACCATGGGGAATTCTGCTGGTATTTGAAATACTGGTGGCATAGCTTCCAGCATCACAGCAACATTCAAGCCACTGCAGTATGACAAACTGACAGACGAGTGGTGGTATCCATAGTTTATTGCTTTTATAATTTCTTTCCCATATAGCTGCTGACAAATCATTATGAAAGATGCTGGAAATATTACTGCCTGCCAGGAGGATGGGGAAACTTTGGTGCTGCATCAGAAGAAGAACTTCATTTATCAAGAAAATTGTTCTGGGGCATTTTTGATGCCCTGTCCCAGAAGGTAATTTGATACTTTATGGACTTGTTTGTATTGATAAAATAATAAAAAGCCATAGGTTCTTGACAAGATAGTTACCCTAGAGGAATAATATCTTTACTGATCAAAACTTCCATAGCTTTAATTTTTGTGTTTTGCCAACCAAATAACAAATCTTGAAAGTGCAATTTAAATTGGCTTTTTCAGAATCATAATGGTGGCATATTCCTTGTGATCATTAGACTGTTTCTGAATTAAAAATGACTAAGATTTTCAGGAAATTAAGCACATGGCTTGGTAAGTTTCTTGCACATTTTAACATAGTTGGACTTAACTCCTCCCTAGTCACAAGCCAATGCTGATAAAGCCTGAAGAAATGTTACAAAATTTAAAAATATAAAATCTTCTCAAATTAAAAATTCCAGTGGCTTTACTGACTTCTGCTGTTCCACTGTGAAGATTTAAGGACCTCTGCCAGTCTTGCTTTATATATGTGACATTCCCTTGTAGATGTCCTAGTTATTTATTTATTTTTATTTTATTGTGCTTTAAGTGAAAGTTCACAGTTCAAGTCAGTTTCTCATACAAAAATTTATACACACATTGCTATGTGACCCTAGCTGCTCTCCCTATAATGTGACAGCACATTCCTCCTTCCCACCCTGGATTTCCCGTGTCCATTCAACCAGCTCCTGTCCCTTTTTGCCTTCTCATCTTACCTGCGGACAGGAGCTGCCCATTTAATCTCATGTATCTACTTGAGCTAAGAAGCACTCTCTTCACGACTATCATTTTATATCCCATAGTCCAGTCTAATATTTGTCTGAAGAGTTGGCTTCGGGAATGGTTTCAGTTCTGGGCTAATAGAGAGTCTGGGGGCCATGTCTTCCAGGGTCCCTCCAGTCTCAGTCAGACCATTAAGTCTGGTCTCTTTACTAGAATTTGAGTTCTACACCCTACTTTTCTCCTGCTGTGTCAGGGACTCTCTGTTGTGTTCCCTGTCAGGGTGGTCATTGGTGGTGGCTGGGCACCATCTAGTTCTTCTGGTCTCAGGGTGATGAAGTCTCTGGTTTATGTGGCCCTTTCTGTCTCTTGGGCTAATATTTTCCTTGTGTCTTTGGAGTTCTCATTCTCCTTTGTTACAGGTGGGTTGGGACCAACTGATGTATCTTAGATGGCCGCTCGCTAGCTTTCAAGACCCCAGATGCCACTCACCAAAATGGGATGCAGAACATTTTCTTAATAAACTTTGTTATGCCAGTTGACCTAGATGTCCCTTGAAACCATGGTCCCCAGACCCCTGCCCCTGCTACTCTGTCCCTCGAAGTGTTTGGTTGTATTCAGGAAACTTCTTAGCTTTTGGTTTAGTCCAGTTGTGCTGACTTCCCCTGTATTGTGTATTGTCCTTCCCTTCACCTAAGATAATTCTTATCTACTATCTAGTTAGTGAATACCTCTCTCCCTCCCTCTCCACTCTGCTAACCATCAAAGAATGTTTTCTTCTGTGTTTAAACCCTTTCTTGAGTTCCTGTAATAGTGATCTCATACAATATTTGTCCTTTTGTGACTGACTAATTTCACTCAGCATAATGCCTTCCAGATCCATCCATGTTATGAGATGTTTCACGGATGTATCGTTGTTCTTTATCATTCCATAGTATTCCATTGTGTGAGTATACCATAATTTGTTTATCCATTCGTCTGTTGGTGGGCACCTAGGATATTTTCATCTTTTTGCAGTTGTGAACAGTGCTGCATTCAACATGGTTGTGTGTATTATCTATTCGTGTGATGGCTCTTATTTCTCTAGGATATATTCCAAGGAGTGGGTTTGCTAGATTATATGGTACTTCTATTTCTAGCTTTTTAAGGGAGTGCCAAATCGATTTCTAAAGTGGTTGTACCATTTTACATTCCCACCAGTGGTGTATAAGTGTTCCAGTCTTGCCATAACCTCTCAAACATTTATTATATTGAGTTTTTTGGATTAATGCTAGACTTGTTGAGGTGAGATGGTATCTCATTGTTGTTTTGATTTGCATTTCTCTACTGGCTAATGATCATGAGCATTTCCTTATGTATCTGGTAGCCACCTGAATGTCTTTTTTGGTGAAGTGCCTATTCATATTCTTTGCCCATTTTTTAATTGGGTTATTTGTCTTTTTGTTGTTGAGGTTTTGCAGTATCTTGTAGATTTTAGAGATTAGCTGCTGATCGGATTTGTTGTAGCCAAAATTTTTTTCCCAGTCTGTAGGTTGTCTTTTTACTCTTTTGATGAGCATAAGTGTTTGATGCTTAGGAGCTGCCAGTTATCTAGTTTCTCTTTTGGTGTTCGTGCATTGTTAGTAATGTTTTGTATTCTGTTTATGCCATGTATTAGGGCTCCTAGCATTGTCCCTATTTTTTCTTCCATGATCTTTATCATTTTCAATTTTATATTTAGGTCTTTGATCCAGTTTGAGTTAGTTTTTGTGCATGGTGTGAGGTGTGGGTCTTGTTTCAGTTTTTTGCACACGGATATCCATTTATGCCAGCACCTTTTGTTAAAGAGACTGTCTTTTCCCCATTTAATGGACTTTAGACCTTAGTCAAATATCAGCTACTCATAGGCGGGTAAATTTACGTCTGGATTCTCAGTTCTGTTCCACGGGTCTATATATCTGTTGTTGCACCAGAAGCAGGCTGTTTTGACTACCGTGGTGGTATAATCGGTTCTAAAATCAGGTAGTGTGAGGCCTCCCACTTTGTTCTTCTTCTTCAGTAATACTTTACTTATCTGAGGCCTCTTCCCTTTCCATATGAAGCTGGTGATTTGTTTCTCCATCTTAGTAAAAAATGCTGTTGGAATTTGGATGGAGTTTGCATTGTATCTGTAGATCACTTTGGGTAGAATTTAATATTTTCTCAATATTGAGTTTTCCTATCCATGAGCAAGGTATGTTTTTCCACTGATGTAAGTCTATTTTGGTTTCTTGCAGTAGTGCCTTGTAGTTTTCTTTGTATAGGTCTTTCACATCTCTGGTTAGATTTATTCCTAAGTATTTTATCTTTCTGGGGACTATTGTCCATGATATTGATTTGGTGATTTCCTCTTCAAAGTTCTCTTTGTTGATGTAGAGGAATCCGACTGATTTTTGTATGTTTATCTTGTATCCTGCTACTTTGCTGAAATCTTCTATTAGTTTCAGTAGTTTTCTTGTGGATTCTTTGTATAAGATCATATCATCTGCAAATGGAGATACTTTTGCTTCTTCCTTACCAGTTTGGATGCTCTTTATTTCTTTTTCTAGCCTAATTGCTTTGGCTAGGTAGATGCCCTATTTATAATGAGTGTTTCATGTGTTTTCAGATTGACTGGAGGATAGTTGTTGTTGTTAGGTGCCGTAGAGTCAGAACTGCCCCATAGGGTTTCCAAGGAGCCGCTGGTGGATTTGAACTGCTGACCTTTTGGTTAGCAGCTCAGCTCTTAACCACTACACCACCAAGGCTCCAGAGGATAGTTATTTTAGAGAAAATCAGAACATCCATTGCATGCTCATGCTTTAATTATTTATCAGAATCAGTTTGAACTCCCAGATAGACATTATTAGATGACTTGAGTAGTGTAACCAGAAATTTGTTATGTAGCAGGAGAAAGTTTATCTAGGATTAAATTTGGTAGTTACATCTTGTTGCTTTGTCTTACTGAATTTCCTTTGTTAAAGTGAGAGTCCTTTTGAAATAATATGTAAAGGATATTTTTAGAAGCATTTACAATTTTAATTTATAATTGAATATTTAAAGTGAGATAACATTTAAACAACATTCTGTTTTTAAAAAATCTATAAATACAAATTTAACTAATTATATAATTAATTTGGAAATACCTCCTCCCAGAAATTTTTATTATGTATTTTTCCTTTAGAATTTCTTTCCTCATAATGCATTACAGATCAGTTAAAATTTCTCACTCTTTGGAATGTTATTCTTTATGTATTTTGTATTTATAGTCATTGTATTGTGGTGCTGTGATAATTTATAACTAACTGTAAAGAATATAGTACTCATTTGCCTGTAAATTATGTTTATGTTCTTAACACATGTTACACACTTAGAATATTCAAGTTCATTTGAAATATTAAAGGATAAGCTTTTGGAAAAAGCGTAGATTTTATTCTTCTTATGCTGCAACTGCTTCATCTTCTCTTATGTGTGATGAGATGTCAGGCTTTATGTTTCATTTGCTAGAAAAAGATCTGTCAGAGAGTTAAGTTAGCCCAGGCTAATTTAGATTTTCTTCTGCAACATTGAAGCAGCCATAGTGCTCATGTTGACAACTTTAGCTAAATAATAATATTTTATTTTATTTATTTTTCTGATCTCTATTTCTTCCCAGAAATATGAACAAGAACTTTTCAAACTGGCTCTGCCTTGCCTGAGTGCAGTTGCGGGAGCTTTGCCTCCAGACTACATGGAGTCAAATTATGTCAGTATGATGGAAAAACAGTCATCAATGGATTCTGAAGGGAACTTTAACCCACAACCTGTTGATACCTCAAAGTATGGACTCTTTCTATTGCAGCAGATTTTTATTGTAAATGATGTGTGAAGTCTGAAATTGAATAAGGTACTAAAGTGAACTTTCTCTAATCCATGCCCCCTTTGAATTGGTATCCTTTTAACAGGAGTCCCTTTAATTTATAAAATGATAATAGTGGTAATAATGATTATACTAATATCAGAAACAGATAAGAATGTACCTTCTAGGATACTCTTAATATAATCAGGATTCTCGGCATGTAACAATAGTAATATATATCTATAATCATGAGAATCAAGAAACTCTATCAGTTACATTTTTAGTGGAAAATTCACCCTAAATGTTTACTAATAATTACAACCAACCTCTGTGTAGCATCTTTTACCCAGGATGATCCCAGCATGCACTACAGAGCTGTTTATATAAGCTGCAGGGAGTCACTTCACTCATCACTGCATCTCAGCAAGGCCTAGGATTTAGCAGCTGAGGTTCAGCATCACAAAGCACAGCAAGGAATTGAAAGAATATCAAATGAGAATATTTGTGGGAAATTTACCGTGCACTCAGAATGCAGTTCGACAGCCTTAACGAAAGATAAAATAATATTATTTAACATTACGAGACTTTTCACATGTGTTTGGTTGTATAAATTGTTCCACCAGTGGGATTTTGGGTACTTCAGGTGTTTGAAGTCTCAGCATTTTTTGTTTTGTTTTGTTTTGTTTTATAATTGTCTTCAAGTAGGACCATGGTTTCCCATTTGCAAGGAGAGCTGCCTCTTCATGCCACATTATCTAACTGATTTCATGGTGACTCAGCAAGATCAGTGTTAGCAAGGCAGTCACTTGGTAGTTACTATCCACGGCATCTGAATGTGCTTTGGAATTCAACTTTGAGGCTTCTGGGCGGCCCCCAGCTGTTTAGCTTCCATAACCAGATCCAAATTTCAACCTGAGTGGTATGCCGTTAGTTTGATAATGCCTTAAATTTGCATGTTTGGTATTTGGTGACAGTCCTGTGAGAAAGACTCTACCCCCCCAGTATTTGGTTTATGCGATCCTTTGTATCTCTTCCAAAGTAAGTAAACCAAAATATCACATGTTCACATTCCTACATGGGTAAGTTTGTGGCTTGCTAATATATAACATAACCCAGGATTGTGAAATAACATCAGAATGATGTCATGGATTGGGTGCTGATTAATTAAATCCAGCAAATAAGTGTTGGGCGTGTATGTTAATTTACCTAGACTTGCCATATGTGGGGATTCTCAATAGATGTAAGCTTACATATTGATATACAATAATTTTAACATCTGTGATGTTTATGTATTTGCTTCTTAAACGTGTATGTCTTTTAGTTCAGTAATTGATTGATGTTTTTGCTGGGGGTACACAGTAAACCATCCATATATACCAGATTTGATTTAAAATCCTATTCTCAAGATTAATTGCTTTTAAGTTGTATTCATTAATGAATGGAATTGTATATATGTACAATGGAATTGTTAATGTATCTATGAATGGAAAACAGAATTATCAATCTATTAATCTGTCTATGTAGGTAGATAGATATTTCTGTTTTGCATTTATAGATATATTTGATATTCCCAAGTCTTGCATTTACCATCAGACTTGGTCATCAATTGAATGCATTCAACATCTGTCCAAGGCATTAAGTATTTAAATATGAAAGGAGTTGAGAATAAATGTTATCAAAATCATAAAGCATGAGTTGGTTAATTACCTTTCCCTATAGTGGATATTAGTACCATTTAGAATGTTATATATACCATTAATATTTAAAATCATTACCACGTTAAAAACAAAACAAAACCCGTCACTGTCAAGTCGATTCCGACTCTTAGCAAGCCTATAGGATATAGTAGAACTGCCCCATAGTGTTTCTAAGGAGCGGCTGGTGGATTCAAACTGCCAATCTTTTGGTTAGCAGCCTGAGCTCTTAACCGAGGGCTCCATTAGCACATTAGTTGTGTGAAATTAATTTAAAATTTTAGTAAACTTTAAAAATATAACAGACGGGATTTCAGCAACCTTTTCTTCATTTTTGTTGTAGAAGAGACAAGTGAAAAAGGGAAAATAACTCCAAAGAAAGAAAATGGGAGAGAATGCATCTCTAAGCTTGTTGAGTCTAACCATATCTTAATTTAGGTTTTGTGTATGTGTGTATGTGTGTGTGTGTCATCTATTGCCCACATCTTAGAATATATTTTAACAATTTATCTTTATACTATACTATGTATAACTTTATTATATATAATTTATTATGATATTAACACATAATAACATATGAATCAATCTGAGATGAGCAGATAAAACACAATCTGCTTGGCTTTTTTTAAGTTGTTCTTGAAATATGAAAAAAAGAATACTTTGTTAAAACTATTTATTTTAACAGTCATGCATTGAATACGATCTAACATTCATCAGCTGTGAGTAAATTATTATGATGATGATTTTCTGATTTTCTACGAAATCAAGCTTTTTTTCTTTATTTTTCTTATAGTATTACAATTCCTGAAAAGTTGGAATACTTCATTAACAAATATGCAGAACATTCCCATGACAAATGGTCAATGGACAAGGTAAAAGCCAAAGTCTTGCTTTCTAAATCAGTACTGTCATCATTAATGATGGGTCACTTTGCAAATACTTGTGCCAAGGACGATTTTCTGCTTTAGAGTGAGAGCATGATCAACATTAGGAAAGAACATTTAATTACAATTTGCTAATATAATATTTAGCAAGTTATGCCATTTACACAAGTATAATACACATATGAATAGGATATTTGTGTCATAAAAAGCACAATTTTAATATTTCAAAACATCTATGAATTAAATCATAAATACAGTTTCTAAACACATAACAGTTTGTGGGAGTAAAAAATAACAGTCACCAGGAGCTTCAGGAGGTGATCTGACCCTTAAGGAAACCTTGGCTTTATGTTTCACTTTATATTACATAAAATCTTTTATTACATAAAAAGATACAAGTAGATCTACAGGTCACTAAAAATAACTTACATTGGCCTGTTTTATTTGTGTTTTCAGGAAAAACAACCCAAATGAGATAACTAAAGCAGTAGCAATACCTAATTCCTATATATCATGAGATTTTCTAAAGGAAACATCATGATTGAGGATTCAAATTTCAGTTGAGCCTAGTTTAAATTTGAGAGAGGATGATTAAAATAGGTTTGTCAGGAAAATTGAGTTGAGATTGTACAAGAATCTAAAATAAGCATGGTTAAGTGAAAATCAAGGATGGCGAGGCTTTGTCTCATGTACTTTGGACATGTTGTCAGGAGGGACCAGTCCCTGGAGAAGGACATCATGCTTGGTAAAGTACAGGGTCAGCAAAAAAGAGGAAGACCCTCAATGAGATGGATTGACACAGTGGCTGCAACACTGGGCTCAAACATACCATTTATTGTGAGGATGGCGCAGGACTGGGCAGTATTTCATTCTATTGTACATAGGGTCACTGTGGGTTGGAACCAACTCAACAGCACCTAACAACAACAAGAGAAAATCAAAAAGCAAAGTCTCCAAAAGACACTTACGTAGCAACTCAGTATCCTCATGCTAGTCTTCATATTTGGTCTCAGTCCTTGCACTGGCCAACCAGGCCCTTACCCCCTAAGTAACCCTCTTTTTGTTTTGATAAACATAGCTCTTTGTTCAGTAATTGATTTACTCAATAAACCAGCAAGGATTAATTGTCTGTTTTATATATTAAGTACTGAGCTGGTAGGGGTAGTGATGGAGGAGAATTTTCCTGGAGGGTAGTCCCAAATCAAGATGACCCCATGCACAACGGAGTGAAATACTGCCTGGTCCTGAACCATCCTCATGATCAGTCGGGGATTGGACTGTTGTGATCCATAGTGTTTTTACCGGCTGATTTTTGGAAGTAGATCACCAAGCCTTTCTTCCTAGTCCATTTTAGACTAAAAGCACCGCTGAAACCAGTTCAGTATCATCGCAATATGCAAGCCTCCAGTGACAAATGGGTTATGGTTTTGCATGATGTGCATTGGCGGGGAATCAAACCCAGCTCTCCAGTGTGGAAAGCGAGCATTCTATCAATGAACCACCACTGCCCCCAGAACAAACATGCTGAGGTATCATTGGATAGAGGAATGAGCAAAACAGGTAGCATTATTCAGGGGTGCTTCTAAGACACGTATTCCAGTTTTCCTGTTTAAAACAAGTATTTCACATTTGCCATAAGTGAGTTCCCAGGATGTGGTAGAATAAATATAGGGGCTTTGTATTATTATAACCTGTTAGAGATATGCTTATTGACACAATCACAGACCTGGACCTGTTTAAGGAAGACAGGATGCTTTAATCTCTGGATTAGAAGGTTTCTTTCAGATGGTTACTCAAAATAACATTGACTAGGATGGAAGTCTTTATATTGACTTATGCTAGATAAAATTCAAACTTTAACCTTCGTTTTGGTTCATTTTATTTTATCAAACAATTAAGTATATGCACACTTATATTCTCTAAAATTAATGCATGTAACGTAATTTAATTTTTTTTATAGTTGGCAAATGGATGGATTTATGGAGAAGTATATTCAGACTCTTCTAAGATTCAACCATTAATGAAACCATATAAATTATTATCTGAAAAGGTGAAGGTTTTGTTCTTGTTGCATTTATACAGTTTTTAAAATTTTTTTCTTTTTGAAAAATGTTTTCTTTGTTATAAATTTCCTTCTTAAAATGTCTATTTTATATTTACTGTTTTTACTTCTATTTAAAGGTTCCATTTTTTCTTATATTTTGTGTTTTTCTCTCCATTCCCATTTTCTCTCAGTATTGTACTGTTATTATTTTCTCTACTTAATATTTTTCTGTTCAGTTTCAATTCCTATTTCTCTTCCATATTTTTAAGAACATTAGAAAATAGTCGTATCATGCTAAAGAGTTTTCTGATGAGGGATACTGAAATAATATTTTAATATGCTTATTATTCATACGTTTTCATGTATTTTACATCTGTGGGGGAAACTGATTGTCTTGACAAGTGAAGTGGAAAGGCTTTTTCTAGCTTGATGTTATGAGGAAGAGTTACTTGTCTGTTTATTCAGATGACAGAAAAGTCATGACACATTTATCACATAATCTGTCATTTTTTTCCTAATTGGGCTTCTCCTTTCCAGTTTCCATGTAAGCTATCAGAGGCGAGAAGGAGCTTATCCTCCATGCCGTAGTGATATACGGTCCTTCTTAGCACCATTATTCAAACTAGATCTCAGTTCACGCTCTGCTTTTCAGAATTGTTCCTCTTCCCCCCATCTTTTTTTTTTTTTTAATAGATAAACAATGCCAATTGAATTTTGAAAAAGTGAAGGCAGTCTACTTCAGAAAAGCATTAAGTATTTTTTAAGTTTTCATTTAGAATCATAATATTCCATTTTTTTTTTTTTCTTTCTAGGAAAAAGAAATTTATCGCTGGCCAATCAAAGAATCTTTAAAAACTATGCTGGCTTGGGGCTGGAGAATTGAAAGAACCCGGGAGGGAGACAGTATGGCTCTTTATAACCGGACTCGTCGCATTTCTCAAACAAGCCAGGTAAGAATCACAGTGATGAATCCACTGTTTGTTATTTTAAAAGTAATTTTAGCCTTTTAATTCATCAATGGGTTTCTCAAAACAAACAAATCAAAAATTTTGAAGACTACCATAACATGCAGAAATGAAAAAAAACTTTAAGTTGCTTTTTCTTTCGTTCTAAGTAAGGTTAAATCATGATGTCTAAAGGAGTGGAGTTTACATATCAGGTCTTTTCCCGGCTAGCACATAAAGGAGCAACCAATTTGAAGGTCCTGGAGTTTTCGTAACGAAGGCTGCAAAATGTGTTCATTAGCTATGGTTATGTCATTTGTATAGCTTTATTCTCATTTCCAGTAAGTTTGGTTCTTGGGAAGCAATGAGATGCTCGGGCAGTAATGATCCCAATCTAGAATGTGGATAGGTGTTTCACCCAAGTGAACTTGGACCTGTCCACTTGCAAAGGGAAGATAGACAGCCAGGCAGGCAGAGCAAAAACTCAGAGCATTTTATGTTCACTGCAGACCATGCCAAGGAAGTCTAGTTAATACAGCGAGGTTCTGGTCATGAGGCTTCAGTACGCAAGGTGGCAAGAGCAAGACAGAGCCTCGACCCAGAGAAACTAGGGTTCAAGATGGGAACCAAATACCAGTTATTAAAATTTAGTTACGAGATTACCTGGGCTGCTTACCTTCGGCACATCCGTTTCTCCTGGGAGCTAAATATCAGTATCCCTTTCCTGACACTCAGCCCATGAGTTTTGGCTTACACAAAACACTGTGTTTACTATTACTGTTTATGCAGATGACCTTGTTGAAGCAAAAAATAGGGATACTAAAAGCATATGTTTCACATGGCTCATATTTAAAATATACCTCTCAATAAAGTTCTGATTTGGGCATATTTTACATTAAATTCTCTTACGCAGGTATCATGTGGGTAGTAGCTAGAAGCATATTTACCTGTTTTTCAGGTAATATACTAGAAAAAAAAAAAAAAACCCACTGCCATTGAGTCGATTCCGACTTATAGCAACCCTGTAGGACAGAGTAGAACTGCCCCATAGGGTTTCTGAGGAGCAGCTGGTGGATTCAAACTGCTGACCTTTTTCATTAGCAGCCATCGCTCTTAACCACTATGCCACCAGGGCTTGTGTATATACGCATTCCTAACTAGGTTAAAGTTTGCTTTAATACATTTTGACAAATATTGAGCACAGACTGCATACTAGGCAATAGGAATGCAAAGATAAAATCTAGTTCTAATCCTGACTGACAAACTGGTGTTAGAGAAAATCAAATTAAACCTACTATAATATAGTACAATAAGTGTTAAATTAGTGATACATACGAGATACTACAGACACCAGAAGAAGGAGTGGTTTTTTACCCTAGTAAGTAGGTAGGAAATGAGGACATTACTACATAATGGAGGTGACCTTAAGCTTTGCCATAATAGATAAGGTGGATTCTCCTTTTGCCCTTATTAGCAAAAATTATATGCTGTATTTAAAATTGTATGTCTGTATATATTTTCCCCTCCTTTACTCCCCCTGCCCCTGTTAACTCCTATTTTGGTTTTCGTTGTATATGGAGCCCTCAATAGATTGTATTCACTGGCACTCATGAAGTCGTCTCTCAAGTCTTACCAGTTTTTAGAGTGATGTATGTGATTTATGATATGCATGCCAAAATTACCTATGATATTTCAAAGTATTAGGTGGCGCTTAAGGCAGAGGCATAGTGATAGATTAAGAGGGAGGGTCTGGAGTTAGGCCTAACCAGTTGCTGTTGAGTTGACTCTGACTCATGGAGACCGCCTGTGTGTCAGAGTAGAACTGTGCCCAGTAAGATTTTTAATGGCTGATTTTTTGGAAGTAGATCACCACGCCTTTCTTCTGAGGCACCTCTGGTTGACCTCAAACCTCCAACTGTTCCATTAGCAGCTGAGCTATATTAACCATTTGCACCAACCACAGACTCCTTGGGTGTAAATCCTGGGACTGCCACTTTCTAGAAATGTAGCTTTGTGCATGTTACTTGCTGTCTCTTTGATTCTAATAAATGTTAACTCTGGTTATTGCTATTATTATTTAAACATTTTTTGAATGCTAGACAGTATTTCATTAATGGTAAATAAAAGAATATGTTTACGTTTATAGTACTTTGGCATGTGATAGTAAAGATCTTTTCTATCATGTTATAGATAAATTCTTTTGAATAAATTCAAGAACAATTTTTGCAGCATCAGTTATAGTAAAGAATATAATGGATGAATTGCAGTCACTTGTTGAAGTCATTCTGAAGCCTGATGTTCTCAGCTTCCTGCACTGGGCTCACCACTCTCCTTCTGTGAGCAGAAGTGACCTGTAGTTAACTCCACAAGATCTGGCACATTCTGCCTGGATTGAAATCCTGGCCTTGCCACTGAGTAGCTAGCTCTGTGAGCTTAGGCAGACTGGTTAATCTCTCTAAGCCTCAGTTTTCTCACCTTGAAAATGAAGCTGATAAGAGCATCTACATTGAAAGATCATTGTGAGGATAAATGTTATAGTACTTATAAATTATTTTAAAGTGTGATTGGCCTACATTTCAATAAATGTTAGCCATAGTTATTACCATTATTATTTTTAAGTGGATCATAACATTAATTAATGTCTTTTTTTGCCATGATCATCAAATGAAGACATGAATTTTGATCTCAGGAGGCTTACCACTCCGTTAGGGTTTTGTAATTTGCACATGTAAGACAAGCATAAGGACACGGACAAGACCGATAAGAACTTCACAGAATCTACAATAGAGCATGAAAGTGCCGATAGAAAAGTGCTGAGAAGCCGAGTGTTGTTGTTCTTAGTTGCTGTCGAGTCGATTCCGATTCATGGCGACCCCATGGGTGCAGAGTAGAACTGCTCCATAGGATTTTCAAGGCTGTGACCTTTTGGAAACCGATTGCGAGGCCTGTCTTCTGAGCTCGTCTGGGTGGGTTCGAACCTCCAAACTTTTGGCTGGTAGTTGAGCACTTAACCGTTTGCTCCACCCAGGACTGCAAACAGTTAATACAAAATCTACAAAAATTTCTGCTTTCATGGAGCTTACATTCTAATGGGGGAAGGAAAGAATAGACATAATCAATAGATTATATATGATGTTAGAATATGATAAACACTATGGTAAAGAGGAAAAGCCTGCAGATCTACTGCTGAAAAACCAGCCATTGAAAACCCTGTGGAGCACAGTTCTTCTCTGCCACACATGTGGTCTCAATGAGTCAGAGTCAGCTTGACGGCAACCGGTTTAAATGGGTAGACATTGGCTCTCCATTCTTGGTGGTGATCGCTAAAGTTGACATGAAAGGAGGACATGTCTGACAATCTCAGACACATTCTAGGTTCTCTGTGATTGTTTATTTCCCTCTCAATTCCAATTTCTTATCCTATATCTGTTTTTAAATATCACAAATGTAAGACAAAAACTATTTAAAGAAATGAAAACCAAGCTTATAACCGGGGAGTAGGAAGAAGATGGGAATGAAACTTTTGAGAAAATATGACCCACCTAGAACTAAAATATAGCCTAGTCGAGAGAAATGATTCATTCATAGCTTCAACAAATTTTTACTGAGCACTTACTATGTTCCAGGCATTATTCTAAGTTTTTCAGATAGATCGGTGAAGAAAATCTACAAAAATTTCTTCTCTGATTGAGCTTCTATTCTAATGGGAGAAGGAAACAGTAGATATAATCAGTAAATTATACAAGATGTTAGAATATGATAAACACTATGGGAAGAAGGACATGTAGCATGGAAAGGCAGATTAAGGGTGCAGAGGTAGGGGGTGAGATGGTGTTTGGAATGTCAGGTGTAGTTTTATGTAGGGTTGTCATGTCAGGGTAGATGTTATTGAGAAAATAAATTGCCCAGAGACCTGGGAAGAGGTAATAAAGAATATAAATAAATAAAGATATAAATAAAACATAATAAAGATGGTAATAAAGGATATAAATTTTGTATACAAAGAACATGGTCTAAGGAAATATTAAATACTGGAAATTCTGTTTTAGAAACAAAGCTATTGATATCAGCTCATTTTACTCATTCAAGAAAATTTATGGAGAGTCTAATATTGTTTTTCATAAGTTTTAAGAAACAGTTGGCCATATTTTAATATCTCTAACATTGAGAATCATCTTAATATTTGACCCATAAAGACATTAGTAAATACTAACCTCTTCGATTAATATTTACAAACACTTGAGGTAGAGTAAATTTAATTGCAGTCCATTAGGATGCAAGAAACTCAGTAATAAAATGGTCCTTTGCCTAAGGTAATGTTTCAGAATTCTGAATCTATTAGTCAAATTCTGATTATTAACTTTTGGGATTGTCAATCTCTAAGAAAGTGGGATATTTTATTCAATCATAAATAATTGTCAGGCATACAGATATAATTTAATATGTTTTCAAAATCGTTTTGTGTAGATACTTGTCAGTTTTATCTGAGGAAGCATTATGTTTGCTAAATTATTTGCCATTTATTTCTTCGCTAATACCTAAAGTATCACTTAAGTCTCTCCCTACTTGGTGTTTTCACAAGATGCTGTTTTTCACCTAAACCATATCTAGGTTTCCATAGATACTGCCCATGGCTATAGCCCCCGAGCCATTGACATGAGCAATGTTACGCTCTCCAGAGATCTGCATGTAAGTACTGTTAACTTTTAAGAATATTCTCCAAGTTTCATTTTTAAAAGCCATACTGTATAGCACTTCCCTGCATATATTTTATAACATGAATTGTTTGAATGTGATCATATTGAGTTTATAGATTATGTCCCTAACTTTTTAGTACTGTAAGTTTATATAACTTTTTTAGAATTTTTCCTCCAAATAACATATTCTCTTTAAAGATAGTATTCATTTTAAAACCCTAATATAATTAAATAGCTCTGTGTGAGAAGAGAATAAATCCTTAATTAATGATTTTTTTAAAGTGATCAAGGATCACCTTAATTAATCATTAAGCAATATATATTTTAAATTGTTTATCCAAGGAAGCTGACGACATTTCACTTGCCACATCCACGGTCTTACCTATTATTCTTTGTTACTAAAGATCCTACTTATGAACTGGCTGATCTGAGTGATAGATAAAATGTTTGCTGCCAGGAAACAAGTTAAGAGGTTGATATGTGTGATCAAACCATGGATAATATTATTCCAAGAGAAATAAGGATGTACATATAAAATCTCTTTATTGTTAATTCTTTATTGTTCCTGTATTAGTGTATTAAATTGATATAGTAAAAAAATAAATAAATAAAATGATGTAGTGAACTTAAAAAATCAAGAGCAAAAAGAATCTTAGAGGTAATCTTACTAAAATTCAAAAGATCGTAGGGAGGTCAGAGTGACTTATCCAAGTTTACTGCCCTTGTCTGGGGCAGAGAGTAATCTAGAAGTCAAGTATTTGGCTCTCTCTCTAATGGTCTTTACATTTAATGGTTAATTAGGTTGAGATCATCTTTTAAAGCTTTAGAAATTAAAAAAAGAACTTGTAAAATAAATATTTTTTGTCTGTAGCCATTTTTAAGTTTTTATTATTGAATTAATAAAATATGTCTTTAAACATTATAAACAGTAATGAGCGTTCCATCAGTGTAAGAGCACTGAATCCCCTCTGCTGCTTGCCTGTTGCCGTCTGGTCAATTCTGACTCATAAGTGATCCCATAGGACAGAGTAGAACTGCCCCATAGGGTTTCTAAGGCTATCATCTTTATGGAAGCAAACTGCCGCATCTTTCTCTTGTGGAGTAGCTGGTGAGGTTGAACCACCGGCCTTACAGTTAACAGCCGAGCGTGTAACCACTGCACCACCAGGGATCCCTTCTGCTGTTTACTACTGTGTAATTTGGCAAATTATTAAAATTCTCTGGGATTCAGATTCCAAATAAAAGAGCTGTACTTTTCTTTTTTGGATGCAATTTATCACTAACACTGTATGCTTTTATTAATTTAAATCATGTTTTGCTCTTACGTTTTGGAAAGCAATGTTATCCTTTTTTTTACTCATTAAAATATAACTTAGCTGCTAAATATTTTATTCATTTAAGGCCATGGCAGAAATGATGGCTGAGAACTACCATAATACATGGGCCAAGAAAAAGAAAATGGAGCTGGAGTCCAAAGGTAATATTTTCTAGAAACCTTTATTAGAAAAATCAGAGTCCAACTACATTAAAGTATATGATAAGGATTAAAAAAATGAGTCTTTTTAGCACAAGAGTTCATTATGTGTTTATTTTATAAGAATGGTTCAGATACGTCCATGACAGATTCAGGTGGAGATTCTTTAATTTCCTGGCTCCTAGTATATTTGTTTGTTCTTGTGGCATTCCATGATATAGCCAACATTCTTCACCAACACCACAATTCAAACACATCACTTCTTGTCTTTTTTATTGTCCAGCTTTTACATGCGTATGAGGCAATTGAAAAGACCATGGCTTGGGTCAGGCGCACCTCAGTCATCAAAGTGACATCTTTGCTTTTTAAAATTTTAGCAACAGTGAAGTGTGTAATTTCCTTGTTTCAGAATTTCTATGACTCTCTCTTGCCCATTGTAGCACGTAGATGTGTTTTCTTCCTAATAGCCTGGGTCTTCCCTTAACTACGTAAACCTCCCTTGCTGACTCCCATCCCAGCTGAAATATGTCTCTTATCTCATCCCTTTCTATTTCCCATCTCAACCTCTGTGTTTTTCAGTCAGGTGATGTTATTGTTTCTTACATGCTTTTGTGTGTTCTTTTCTCTGTTAGTTTTTTAAAATACTAAAATAACCTCATATTCTCTTAGTCATTTTTCATGTCTTTTCTTAACTTACCTGCATAAATATTTTCTTAATTGAATGCATCCTACATTGATTACTTCCTTGTTATTCATTCAGCGTTAGTCTATACACATATTGTTTATAACATACATGTGTGTATGCTCTCTTTAAATACTTCCTATAGGATTTCTTTTCCTCAACCAGAATATAATCTTCTCAAGTACAGGACCAATCCTTATTTCTTGTGTAATCCTTACTGTACCATTCTGAGCACCAAGAAACCCTTTATTCATCATTGGATTTGGTAAAAAATATCAAAGGAGATAATTTTGAAGAGTAGGGGTAATTTCATGGTGGAAGGCATAGTTGTGATATTGAAGGATGGTACCAGATACCAGACACTAGGAAACAGAGTAACACCCATGAGGGCTGGTCACAGAGACCAACTGGTCTGTGTTCCACAGAGAGGAAAAGAGAAGCTTCCATATACCAAAATCGCGTATTCCAAAATTTGACTGAGGGGTAGGCCTGTTGTTCTGGAAACACTCCATAAATGTCTGTTAAATGAATGATTGGTTTGTTGATCTGCTGGCGGGCTGGCTGGATAGCTAGTAAGTCATAGAGTTTTGCTTAGTGAAATTCTTGAAGGGACATTGTCTACGTGACTAGTGAACAAAATCACTATTTGTTGTTACATGAGCAGATTACGTGAAAAAAAAAAAATCTATTCCTTTTTTTTTTCCCCCTAATTTGTTTAGTCACTGTGGTTAAGTGAAAAAATGAAAAGTAATAAGGGTGCATCTTACTACTGATTTTCTTAACAGGTGTGCTAGTAGATCATCATTGGTTTTAATTTCTGGGCCAACCATTTAGGTATCCCAGGGTCAAGGTTTTCTTTAAGGCAGACCGCTCTTAATGAGA
Organism: Trichechus manatus latirostris; assembly: GCF_000243295.1. Classification (NCBI taxonomy): domain Eukaryota; kingdom Metazoa; phylum Chordata; class Mammalia; order Sirenia; family Trichechidae; genus Trichechus; species Trichechus manatus. The sequence goes on along the minus strand of NW_004443957.1, from coordinate 1,105,491 downwards.
CATCCATACCTCTGCACCCAACTTGTGTTTGTCCAAACTCACATTGCATTGTTGGGAGACAAACATAGTTGCAATAGGTGAAATTAGTCTTCACAGTCTTTAATTATTCTTTTGACCCCATCATATTCTTCTCCTTTTAAAGGAAGAAGAGAATTATTTAGGACCAAAATGGCAGACCAATAGGAAAAGTGTCAAAATACATAGTGCTGGATCTTGAATTTTGGGTTATTGAGACTAACGAATAGAGAAGTGAATCTTGGAAAGAAAAGATAAGGCTGGAGACGATGTACAATTTTAGAACAGAAGCTACGTGTCTTTTCTGAAACTGGCTCTTTCACCTGTGACTTGGGCAGTGGTTAGGATCCTTACGGCCAACACATGTTCTGCCACTTCGTCACTGCTAAGGAGTTCTGAGTGGGACTGTGGGAAATTTCTTTCTGGAATTCCCTTAGCAGTTGTATTTCAGGGCCTGTTGCCATCTTATGTCTTAGCGTGTGTGTGTGTGTGTGTGTGTGTGTGTGTATGTGTGTGTGCATATGTGTATGAGACAGAGAGAAAGACAGAGAGAAAGAGAAGACTGAGGAGAACATTAGAGATAGACTGAGAGGCGGGCAGACATGTAAACATCTAAAGCAGTCAGTGCTCACTTGCATAGTTTTGTTTCCATCCCATCCTGATCTCTTTTCTCACCCATCCTGCATCTGTTTGCAAAAGATTAATCTGCTTCGGGAAAATCTAGAGAAAATTTCCTCTTCTGTTAACACTGATAGTCTGTTCATCAAAAACAAAAACCAGTGGCTTTTGAGTTGAGTCGACTCTGACTCATAGTAACTCCATGTGTGCCAGAGTAGAATTGTGCTGTATAGGGTTTTCAGTGGCTGATTTTTCAGAAGATCACCGGGTCTTTCTTCCTAGGCACCTCTGGGTGGGCTCAAACCTCCAACCTTTCGGTTATCAGCTGAGTGCGTTAACTTTTTGCACCGCCCAGGGACTCAGTCTGTTCTTTAGTGCCCTCTTACTTAGCTTTAAGCATCTAGGAGAGTTTGGGGGAAACTCAGGCAGCACAAGGAGTATATCATTATATAAAATGTTGTCAATACTGCCAAATTAGTAAAAAATAAAGAACTAGTACTGCTTTCATTTATTCTTTGCCCACTCCCACTGTAAGTATTTTGTGCTGCAGTGTTCTGTCATCAAGCCAAGGAGAGCTCTGATACCAAGCATTTTATGCATTAGCATGAATTAATTCTAGAGCCAATGCTGGTAGGTTGAGGCGGCATCCTAGGAATTACTGGGTAATTGCCTCTGCGTATTCGTTTACTTCTCGTGTTTACCTACTGTCTTTCACTTCCAACCATGCAAGATATTTATACCCGTATGATCAATGGGTATGATGAGAATTGGAAGAGCAAGGTAACTTTCCACACACACTGCTGTTAAGTGGCAAAAGCACAGATTTCATCCCCAGTCTGCCGACTGACTTCAGAGTTCGTGCCCTAATTCTATGCAGTTCTAATAAGGTGAGAAGAGTTTTAGAGTTAGAAGGTGCTTTGTGTTCTTAGGAATTTTGAAATTATAGGATTTATTTTCTCTCTCTTCCTCCCCACACGCCCCCACATTGATTAGCTTTTGACCACCAAATCATTGTGGGTTACAAATTAAGTTGTCAAATTAATGTAGTTTTCTATGACTAAATGCAATATTGGAGCTCATAATAAGTGAAGATTCCAGAGTAATTGAATTAGATGTTCGAATTAAAAAAAATTATTTTTCTAATGAAGTCTTCTGTTAAATTACATCTTTGATTATGATAGAAGTCAAAGTTTGTACCCAGTGCACACAGAAACATATTCAAATCCTTGCTGTTTGCAGAATGTATGTTAGTATTGTCTTCTGTAGTATACTTGATACTATTTATATCATATTATAAACTAATGGATACTATTTATATCATATAAACTATATCATATTATAAACATATTATAAACGAATTATACTCCATGTTTATTAGCTTGGGAGTAAATGTGTATCTTTTCATTTGTGATTTTATAGTGCCACCTAATGGTCAGAAAGTTCAGTGCAGTGACTACATTTCTGTAGCTGGCACTCAGTCCAAGAAAGCTCTAGTAAAATATGGCAGTCCCTCCTTTGCATTTTTGTTTGCTTATTTATTTTTGTAGAGAAAATTCAACATTTATGATTTTTTAGTAGCTTATAGCTACATTGATTTAATAGGCTCCATGTTGTCATTATAATTCAAACAAAATGTTTTCATATTTTTCTTTCTGGAATTCCTTAGCAGTTATATATTTCAGAGCTGTTTAGTATTCCACACAAACTATTATTACCATATGTGTTTTATAACTTTGCATTTGGGGCATACCATGCTATTCAGTTATGTTGCTACTTGAATAGCATTCTTTGCATTAGATCTTTACATATGGAATTAACAGTGCATTTTGACATTTTAATAATTTTTCCTAAAATATTTTTCTCATTGTTGGTTTTTCTTAGTTTAAATACTCTCTAAAACTTTTAAATCTAAAAGAATGTTTTTAGTATTTTTCACCAAATAGGTATACTAGAAACATAGGCTCTTGCAAGGGTTCCTTGCCAAAATTTTTAAATCAATAAAATATGTATGTTATGCTTATTAGATGTTTAAGAGGGATCAACTTTTAACTTAGCACATCCAAGTAGGGTTTTTTTTTTTATGTATTCAGAAATAATATGTGACTGTAAAGTATTCTCTGATCTGGAAGTTGTAACAAAAATTCCATGTTCAAATGTAATTTTCTCTTCTGTGGGGTAGAAAATGAAGCATATTTATTGAAACATGCCTTATAATTTTACTAGATCCAGCTGTGCATTTTTTATTGTCTATTTTTACTCTCCATATTCAGAATTTGAACAGATAAAAAATGCAGCTTCTTCTCCTTCCTTGGTGATTGCAGATGTTATTAGCACTTGATATTACAAATGCATGTATTTTTTATGTTTTTTATTGCCTCTTGGAAGTCATATACACAGTCTTTCTTTGAACCAAAAAACAAACAAACAAACCAAACTCATTGCTGGTGACTTGGTTCCAACTCATGGCAACCCTACAGAACTGAGTAGAACTGCCCCCATAGGGTTTCCAAGGAGCAGCTGGTGGATTCGAACTGCTGACCTTTTCTTTAGCAGCTGAGCTCTTAACCACTGCGCCACCAGGGCTCCCTTTCTTTGAACAGATGTCCTAAATTAAATGGAGCATTAACGTCACTGGGGGGGAAGGCATTATGTGCTCTGTGATTAAAGGATATTACACACTCTATGGTGTGGTCTTATTACATGTGCCACCTTGTCACATCTCGGATTATTTTCTAACTACCGTGCTGTGTTCTTGTCTTGATACCCTCATAGGCGGTGGAAACCATCCCCTGCTGGTGCCCTATGATACGTTGACAGCCAAAGAAAAAGCCAAGGACAGGGAAAAAGCCCAGGATATTCTCAAGTTCTTGCAGATCAATGGATATGCTGTATCCAGGTAAAAGCCCATCTACTCCAGTTACAAATTCTTTTTATAAGATAGAATATTTAAATAGCTCTATCAGACTTAATGCCGAAAATGAATCCAATGATCTGTTTAGCTTAGAGCTGCTATTTTGTATGATCAAAATTCACATCTGTCAGAAACACTAATGCCTTTAGCTGTTAGCCACTAAGGGAGTTCCTTTTGCTGCTTATATTAAATCCCCATCCATCATTTAGGTGGAATCTCTAGGCAGAAGTCACACTGTTTTTCTAAAGGCAACATTTTATTGCATATTAATCAAGTTATTAACTATAGCTTTAATATCAGATGTAAACTATTCCTTATACATTACATCTCATGTTTTGCTTTCAGCTGCAAGAATATTAGATAAGCTTTCAAAAATTTACACTTTTTACTTTTTACAAAATTTTATCTTCTAATAAACTTTGTAAAGAACCCTTTGGCTGCTCACCAAAAGGTCAGTGGTTCAAACCCACCAGCATGGAAGAACAGACCTAGCGATCTGCTGCTGTAATGAATACAGCCTAGGAAACCATGTGGGGCAGTTCTGCTCTGTCATATAAGGTCACTGTGAGTTGGTATCAACTCGACCGCACACAACAACAACAATAGACTTTGTATAAATTGCTTTCCAAGTCTCATAGTCTTGTTTTTGCTGTTCTAGAGGATTCAAGGACCTGGAACTGGACACACCTTCTATCGAGAAACGATTTGCCTATAGTTTCCTCCAACAGCTCATTCGCTATGTGGATGAAGCCCATCAGTATATCCTGGAGTTTGGTAGGTACCATAGTCCTATTGCTAGCAGCCCAGGTTTTGTTATTCTTAATGTTTACAGCATCATGCTATAGGACAGCACAGTCTACTGGGCTGTTTATGGTCTATTCCCTGATGGTATAAACACACTCTGTCGGTCCAAATACTAAGTATACTTCATTAGTCAATAGGCAAGCAAGTTTAGTTTTTAGTGATGAGTAAATTTTGAACATTTTTTTAAGTCTAACATATAATCTTTTTCTCCTTATAATGTTTATTGGCATTTTCATTTTGAAAAAGAAATTGGAAGGACATAAATATTTTAAGATACATCTAATTATTTCCCTGTGAAATTAATTGCTCTGCTCTTTAAAAAACAAACAAACAAAAAACCTAAAAACCTATATGGATCCCTAAAATTCCTAGACAGTGTAAAGGCCTTGAGTTTACCTTTGTAGTGACACACATTTATACTAGAATATTAGCAGTGCAGAGTGCTTTATTATTCACTGAGCATAAAATGAAAGACCTCCTCCCTATCTAGCCCAGCCACCTAAGTACAAAAAGAACTCATTGTTTTCAATATTAGATTCGGAACAAATCATTAAGACAGACTTCCCTTGTTTCTGTTGTCATCCATTCTCAATTGTTGAATTAAAATTCCAAGTTATTAACGATCACTGGTTGCTATTAGTATATGAGGTCTCTTTTTTAAAAACAGTGTTCTCTTCCTGGGGTATATCTCATACTCTGCTACTGTCAGTTTTTCTTTTCATGCTCATTCTTTCTGTGCTTTTGTTCTGCCAGCTCCTTTCCTCTGGGCTCTTAGACCCCTTAGCAGTTATGTCCTTAAAAAACCCCTCCCAACCAAGGGCTCCTGTTGCTGCTGTTTTTCTCAGGATTTAGACGTAGTTTCTGGCACAGCATTAGATTAACATTTGCAGAATGGAAGCTCTGGTATTTTTCTTGTTCCTAGTCTCCTGTATCCTAAATGTGATTACAGATTTGCCAGCTGAGCATCGTTTCAGAAGAACCTCCCTCTCTATACCTGCCTTTTTATCTACAGTCCAAATGCTGTTTTCTTGCTCTCTTCTAAATCATCTTTTTCATAAAAGCCAAGTGTATGAACTCTAATACGTAATCTCTTTGTAGCTCATATAACTACAATTTTTAACAAATTGATTTCTGATTCATCCTGGCTTAAAGCCAAATTAGTCTGAATTGATGAAATTTGACCAAAGAACAAAAGTGAGACAGTGGTGAATTTTTGATGCTTTCATTCACACAGTTAAAAATTAAGTTCCTGATTCACATTTAAAAAGGATCTGATAAGAGGCAATAACTGGAGATCCTTTCCTCTTTTTGGCAAGGCAGTGGGGAAGAGGGAAGGAAAGAATAACCCTTTGGAAATGGGAACAAGAAAATTTTACTGTTGCATGGAGGCAGAAACACAAATTTGAGGATGGGAATATGTTTAGGTATTATTCATGCTATATTCACATTTCTGAATGAACTATCTGGTACAGTGTGTGTTTGTAGGGGATGGTGAGAATCTTGCCCCAGACCAATTTATCCATATTTCATTCTTTCTACAGGGTAGAGAGGCTTATAAAAAGAATTCTGGGAAGAAAGTAAGGCTAGAATGATATAGAGCCAACAAAATAACTTTTTTACAGTTCCTGATCTTACACATGACATTTTCGGATAGCTTTGGCCAGGCGAATTCTGTATGAGAACTCTATTAGAGGAACAGGAGACTGGTGATTGTGAACACTGTTGTTTTCTAACATCTTCATTCATTGTTACAAATAAGGCTTTTAAGTGCCTTCTGCCTTTATTCTTCACTTCATTGGTTTCACAACTCATGTTTAATTTACTCGTTCTTAGACACGGACTTATCACGATATTAAATGTATATTACCTCTTTCTAGTTTTAGTATTATATCATAGCTTATTTTCTTTCCACATCTGTTTCACATTTTACACATCGCAGTTTTGTTAAAATGTGCAGTGAAAGCAATTTCAGATTTAATTATTTGAAATATTAGCAGATTTAGCTATGTGCAAAATTGTCTTGACATAATTTATATAAGGAAGTCCCTTACCTGGATTCAGCCATTTGCATAATGCAACTGAGAGAGATTTAGTGCAAAAGTGGCACATAAATGAAATTTGCAGGTGTAAAAACCCTTCATTTTCTTCTATTCATGGAAAGAGCATTCTCCTGGTATTATAAAATATTACCTAAATTCCCTAAAAATCACCCGGTATCTATGTTTAGGATTTGATAAATTATATCTCAAATTGTTTTTAGTTCTGTTTTGCAAAAGAACTTCTTCAAGCAAAAGTCACTTTGGTTCTTACAATATCTAGATGTTCTATTTATAAACTTTTACGAAAACATTATATCCAGTTCTGAATTTTTTAATCTCTCCATTAAGTTCTGCATATAGTTACGGTTATTACAGTTTGTTATTACCTCTTCTATATGCATGAAACCTCTTCTGTATGCATGAAAGAGATAAGAAAGGCTGTCTTCTAAACTAAAGGCGTTAGGTCAATTCTTAACCTTGAAATAATTTTCTAAGCCATGGGGAAAACCTTGGGTATTTTTGCTTGGCTTATTTGTAAATTATCTTTTGACATATGTGAACTTTCTGTATTCTTTAGCAGAGTGTTAATTTTCCAACCAAATATTAAAATTGTAATCCTTCTCCTCATTGTAGACCCTGGCTTTCTACAGTTTTTAAGTTTGTAATTTAGGATCGGAAGCTTTGGCTTTTAGTCACACCAAGAGGTCAGGGTTAAAATTTAACCAACTGGGGAGAAAATATTTGGGAACAATAGATCTGATAAGGATTTAATATCCAAAATATGTAAAGAACTTCTTCAACTCAATAACAAAGACAAACAATCCAGTGAAAAAATGGGCAAAGGACTTGAATAAACATTTCACCCAAAAAATTAGATATATAAATGGCCAAAAAACTCAACATCATAAGGGAAATGCAAATCAAAACCTCAGTGAAATACCACCTTACTCCTTCTAGTTTCACTATTATCAGAAAAATGGAAAACAGCAAATGTTGGTGAGGATGTGGAGAAATTAGAACCCTCATCCATTGCTGGTGGGATTGTAAAATGGTACAGCTGCTGTGGAAAACAGTTTGGTGGTTCCTCGAAAAGTTAAACATAGAATTACCATATGACCCAGGTATATACCCAAAAGACTTGAGAGCAGGAATTACCATATGACCCAGGTATATACCCAAAAGACTTGAGAGCAGGGACTCAATTAGATACTTGTACATCAGAGTTCATTGCAGCACTGTTCACAATAGCCAAAAGGTGGAAACATCCCAAGTGTCCATCAACAGGTGAATGTTTACACAAAATGAGGTAAATACATACAATAGAATATTACTCAGCCAGCAAGAGAAATGAAGTTCTAGTACATGCCACAACATGGATGACCTAGAAAACATCATGCTGAGTGAAATAAGTTGGTCACAAAAGGACAAATTTTGTATGATCCCACTTATATGAAATCTCCAGAATAGGCAAATGTATAGAGACCAATGTATAGAGACCAAAGTATATTTGTGGTTACTGTGGGTGGGAGGGAGGGGTAATAAGTGAATCATCATTGTTTAGGGGGCACTGAGTTTCTGGTAAGGGTGGTGGAAATATTTGGAGACATACAGTAGTGATAGTTGCACGACATGATGAACACAATCAGTGTCACTGAATTATACACATAAAAATGGTCAACATGGCAAATGTTTTGTCATATATATTTTTACCCCAATTTAAAAAAAAAATTCAAGAAACGTAAATGTAACAATTATGTTTACTCAATTTACATTCAGTTTTCTTGCCCCAGTGATGTTCCTTCATTAAAGTATGTTGGAGATGTGGGATTTTTACTTTATTTTGTTCCAGTTCCCCCAACATGTTAATAAGGTGTCAGAGTCACACGATTGTGTTTGTGCTCGTTACCATGTGTATGGGCTGTTCTCAATAGCTTTTTATTTTTCTTTGTGTTTTTGAAACTCCTTTTTTTTATTACATTGAAAAAGTTAGCCTTTGTATTTTTGGTTGGCTTTTTATATTTGGTTCAGTGGATAACACAGTTCGCAATATATTTTAAACTTTGCACTTTAGGTGAATATCTTATAATGTTTGACATGAAACTTGTACCTAAAATCTCTTCATATCTACAGATGGTGGCAGCAGAAGCAAAGGAGAGCATTTCCCCTACGAACAAGAAATCAAGTTCTTTGCTAAAGTACAGTATACAGTCCATCTTGTTTTTGTTTCAGTGTGTTTGTTTACAAACTTACACTCTCTAGATCTTCGCCTCTTCAGAATGCACTTGTCCACAAATATGAACTTTACGACAAGTAAACATTCTATGGCATAAAAAGTAACTGCATGAATAGGGTGGAATGAATTTTCTCCTTTCATTTCTAGTAAACTTGGGCCCACTTTAACTTGCTCTGCTCTCCCTGTCTTATTTCTCAAATGACAGCCCTATACAAGATCTGATTCAAAGTTTTTATTTTTTTGGCTTCATCATATAACATAGAAGAAAATTGCCTGTTTCTTAAAAACATTTAAATCAAGTTATGGTGAAATTGTTTTTTAGATGAGCATTTCTTTCATAAGGAGCAAAAGCAATAGTTAATTTATAAATGGACACATTAAAAGATCCTTTACTATGATTTTCCCTGCCTTGCCTGATTAAATGCTTATTTAAGATTTCAGAGTCATAGAATATCATGGGGCATTAGTCCTATTCATTTTACAGACGAGGAAGCTAAGGCTGAGAGAGGATAAATTGTTCATAAACAAAGTGTAACCCACTATTATTATTATTCATTCAGTTTGATAATTATTGAGAATTTCTTCTATGCCTGGAACCATTCTTCAGCCAGTAAGGGGAGATGAAGTACTACAAAGCTTGATTGAACTTGTCCACTTACTCAGCATTCACTACATGCCCAGTCATTACACTGGCATTAGGCTGTATCCTGGGACTTCCTGTGGACCATGGCAGTCACGGACACTGTCATGAAGACTTTTAGAGAAGGTTTTCTTTTTACAATACCTCGCAGTTAACCTAGAGACCTAATGCTTGCTGTCAGTTTCCTTTTAATGTATTTGCATTTGGTAGGATTATTACAGATAATACTAAAAGTTTTTTCGGACTTTAAAATAACATCTAGTTTTGATCGATTAATGTTTAGCTTTCATTATGTTTTCAGAATTGTTCCTTTTGAGTTAAGGGAAATTTCTTTTGTGGCTTTTTTCTTTTCACTCAGTGTAGTATTTGATGTCTATACCAATCATCTGAGATTTGTTCTGGGCTGAACATTGGTAGTTATCTGTTTTTATGTATATATCCTGTCTATAATAGGATGTAATCTCCCTTGATAGCAACTTATCAAAAGTTCTGGATTCATTACCACTAACTGTACCTCTAAAAGTATTTCTCATATTGTGTTGCCCATATACTCAGTACCCCTAGTGATTTGGGGTACAGATACTTAGTGCAGCTTCATTGCTATTAAGCCTATGATTCATTCATTCACCAAATTTGTTGAGTGCCTACTATGAGCCAATCACTAAGTTTAAGTAATGTGACAGCCTCAAGGATGATCAGTAAAAACTTGTGTGCTGCCATTATATATAAATGTGGTATACCACATGGTGGGGAAAAGGTGTAGCAGACACACTTGAGTTTGGACACTGGGAATGCCAATTCTTCTCACTCTTTTCATTTATCTATTCAACAAATGTTTATCTAGTGCTTGCTATAAGCCCAGCAAAACCCTAAGCCCTGGGAATTCAGTGGTAAACAAAACAGACTAAATAGCAGTCACAGAGGCCAGGAAAGGGCTGTAATTGGAAACAAAGCCTGAAATGTTTCTTGCTCTCATGGACCTCGTAGACTCTTAGAGGAGAGAGACTTTAATCCAAAATCACACATATAAAACATAAGATTGCAAATGGTATTATGGGAACAGAGAATACAGGGGTTTTATTTAGCCCCAGTGGCACAGTGGTTAAGTGCTCAGCTGCTAACTGAAAGACTGGTGGTTTGAACCCACCAACTGCTCTGCAGGAAAAAGATGTGGCAGTCTGCTTCCATAAAGATTACAGCCTTGGAAACCCAACAGGGCCATTCTGCTCTGTCATATACGGTCGCTATGAGTAGGAATCGACTTGACGGCACAGGACAACATCTAGTCGAGGAGCTCAGCAATGACTTATCTGATAAAGTGCAGCTGGGCTGAGGTCTGAAGGAGGAATATAGTTAATAGGATAAGGGGTGGGAAGAACATTTCAGACAGGGAGGGTTTCATGTGCGAAGCCCTGTGGGTGTGGGTGAAGAGAGTGAGCAGGTGGCACTGACCAACGACATCACGGTTAGCGTGCAGAAATGAGAGGTGGGCACTGAGAGGGGCCACATGGTAAGTACATTGTGTAGGTAGGGATGTGACAATGTGACTTTGAGTAAGTCACTTTCTATGTCTCAGATTCTATACCTGTAAACCAAGTCCAATGACACCTACCATACAGAATAGTTACTAGGATAAATGAAATAACAGTATGTCGTAATAATGCCTCACACAGAGTACCAAAACCAAACCAAACCAGTGGCCGTCGAGTCGATTCTGACTCATAGCGACCCTATAGGACAGAGTAGAACTGCCCCATTATGTTTCTAAGGAGTGGCTGGTGGATTTGAACTGCTGATTTTTGGTTAGCAGCCGTAGCTCTTAACCACTGTAACCACCAGGTCTTCCACACATAGTAGAGACTCAATAAATGACTACTCAATAATTGGTAGTCATTTATTATCTTTGAGCCTGGTGGGCACTGAACTACTGATAGGAAAATAATCAAAAGTACTTTTCCAGATCATTGAAAATTTGGTCTCTTCCCCATAATCACACCCCGTTTTACACACACACACACACACACACACACACACACACACAGACGGGAGATTGCAGACTGAGATTGAAAACAGGTCTGCTCTGAAATGTTCCAACAGGCATGACTGTGGGCACTGGGGGACCCGTTGCATGGCTGCCTGCTCCGAAACCTCAGCATGCATTCATCCCCTGACACATTCCACTGTGTAGATCTGTTTCCCTTTACTTTCTTTCAGGTCGTGCTTCCTTTAATTGACCAATATTTCAAAAATCATCGCTTATACTTCTTATCTGCAGCAAGCAGGCCTCTGTGTTCTGGAGGACATGCATCGAACAAAGAGAAAGAAATGGTGACTAGGTAAACAGCTATAAAAGTAAAGAATGTTGTTGAATTAAGTGTGTATGAATTTGGGAAAGAAACTCTCAGGACTTTGAAGTGCAAGCCTGAGAAGTGTGTCCCATCCATCTTTCTTGGTCCCTGTCCAGTTGGAATCAGGCGTTGCGAGGAGGACAGTTCCCACAAGTTAATGTATGTGCCCTAGATGCTGAGCTTCCTTATTTTGCTGTTAAATGTAATGCTGAATAGAAGGAATAGAAAATTACCCAACGCAAAAGCCAAAAGTAGAGGCTGTAGATACATCACTCTGTTAGTATTTTTGATAAATGCTCCTTGTAATGTTTTTTGTTTTGTTTTTAATTTCTACAAACATAATACTTTTGCCAGCTTTCATTTCCAGTAAGGCAAAGTCTCATTTGCACAGATTTTAATTTAATATATATATACTTTTTAACAATGACCTATCTTGGAAAGAAATGAAGTAAAAATACATACTTTCTAAAGATTTTCCCTAATGCCACTCAAGTCAGCATCTTAACAATGCTTTCTCGTTTCTGTTTAAACCACAGTATTCTTTGTAGATTTATTCATGATTCTGTTGGGGATTTCTGATCTATTTCCTCAAAATTCTTTTAGAACTTACTATACATAAGAATCGATTCCCGAGCAAGTCTACTTTTATGTTATTACATTGCTCAGAAGTCCATGCCAGGCTTTTAGATTGTGTCTGAACGAAATTTCTATAGAAGTGAGTAAATTATATGCAGCAGAACACTGGAGAGAATACAAGCTTTCTTGGACTTGACCTTAATGATGTGCTGCTGAGCAAGGAATGGCAGTGCAGTGTCAACCGTTAGGGCAGAGTGAGGAGAGATGTAATACAGAAGGTCCCTAGTCGACCTCGGAGAAGAAATACCGTTTCTGCATGTGTGACATGGGGAATGGGGACTAGAAGGGAATCTAAACTCTTCCCTCTTCTCTAATTTATTGTATATTTTGCTACTACCAATTGGTAGGTCATGTGCTGTATGATTGCAACAATATTAAAAATGTCCCTAAACTTCTTTAAATAATAATTTTCCTATGAAGTTGATAAAACTGATTATAATAGTTAAAATAGCAGAGAGAATCTATGCCAGGAAGACACTTTGTTTCCATAAACTGTGTCAGCAGAAGGAGAGACAATGAAGTGTTACTTTCAAGATATGTGCTCCCTCCCTTAGACCCCTCTGGCAGCCTGCCTTCTTGCACTCCCTGTTGAGAGAAGGCCTGTTTTTCCCCAGTGCACTTGCGCACTCCGTCCACGTCTCCCCCGTGGGCTGTGAAGTGCGCTCAAGGGTATGGACAGCACCAGGCTCCAGTTACCATCACACTTCCCAGAACCAGGGACACTGCAAAGGTTTCTTATGCTCCCTGTGTGCAGTTAACCTTGTGTAATAGAAGCTTTGTTACTGAGTTACGTACACAAAGAGAAAATACATTCAGAGAAAATACGGCAAAATGCAAATAAAATGATATAAAGTCTCCTTTCCCCACTCTCTTGCCTTGGGTTTTATTATTTCTATTCAGTTTTCAGAAACCCTGGTGGTGTAGTGGTTAAGAGTTCGGCTTCTAGCCGAAGGGTCTCAGTTTGAAGCCACCAGGCGCTCCTTGGAAACCCTATGGGCCAGTTCTACTCTGTTCTATAGGGTCACTATGAGTTGAAATCGACTTGATGGCAAAGGACTTGGTATTTTGGTTTTTATTCAGTTTTCAGCCTTGCCCTAAGAACTACTCAATTGCCCACAAAATTAGTTTATTTTCCTTTACTGACTCTGTATCCCTCATAGAATAAACCAGAAGAGCGTTGTTATTCTGTGCTAGCCTCAGTTCTTGTGCCGTGGGTCCCTGGACTCCCTCTCTAACAGCACTGCACCAGACTTTTTTATAATTTCATCTTCAGTTTTTCTTCACTTCATGAAAAGGAGGTTGATAAATTTTACTTCTTCCATAGCACCTTTGAAAAAGTAACATATGTCATTCAAAATTCCAGTACATAGCAATGAGATGAATAATAATAGAGGCAACTTATTTCATCACATACTTTAGTGCCAAACATCAGTAGAATTTAACCTCAGAGGGAAAAATTCAGGGGTGAAAAACACCATTAAATTTATGGATAAATAAATTACGGCACCAAAAAAAACCCTTTGCCTTCAAGTCGATTCTGACTCATAGGGACCCTAAAGGACAGAGTAGAACTGTCCCATAGGGTTTACAAGCAGCACCTGGTGGATTCGAACTGCTGACCTTTTGGTTAGCAGCCGTAGCTCTTAACCATTATGCCACCAGGGTTTCCTAAATTATGACATATGTATATACAAAATCTGTTCAGCCATTAAAATTATGATGTATACACATATGTAATGACTTAGAAAAAAAATCATGATAAAAAAATAAAATATATGTTCAAATAGTATTATCCGAAATTTTTAAAAATATTAATTTGTAAGCATAGAAAAATACTGGTAGGGAATAAATTTAATTTTGACAGTTTTTTCCTTTGGGTAGTCTATTGTAGATTTTTTTTGTTTATTTTTTAGTATATTTTGCAAGCTTTTTAAATGAAAAATTCTGTTATGTAATCATAAAAAGTATATTTTAAAACAACCACCACCACAACAAAAAACAACCAAATAATTTCTTTAACATGTTGAAATGGAATCACTGAAACACACATATTCATATTTTTATGCAAATAATGTGCACCTTCTACATTTGTCTGTCAACTGAGCCCTCTCCCCATGAGGTATTTTCATAAGTGCCACAATGCCCATCCTCTTCCACATGTTGCTGTAAAAAAAAATTAGCGTAGTGCGTTTACAAAAATACCTCTTGGGAGGGAGACTGCGGTTGTCAAACAAACACAGTAGGAAGGTGCACCTTATTTGCATAAAAATACGGTATTATGTATGAGTGTTGTGTGTGCATATAATATGTATGCATATGTAATAAAAAGTATTTATAAATGTTTTATTCCTTACTATTTCAGTTAAATATTGCAACTTCAGTGAATCTGAGGTACTGTACTGTTTTTGGATAAGATAGGTAAAGCTGGCCCTACTATGATGAATAAATAAGAAATACTTGCATACACATAAGAAACACTGCAATGATAGTTTTAATTTTCAATGAACAATTTAAACTATTTTAACAGTTATGAGTACCAGTAGTTGTGTGGGTCTAAGTTAACTTTGCCACAAATAAAAACTGGCTTTTCCATTAGATGTTTAGATACTTACTTTCTGGCACTAGAAATTACATATTGTTTACTGTGTATAAAAACCAAAACGAAACCCATTGCCATCGAGTTGATTCCGACTCATAGTGACAGAGTAGAACTGCCCCATAGGGTTTCCAAGGAGTGGCTGGTGGAGTCAAACTGCTGACCTTTTGGTTAGCAGCTGAGCTCTTAACCACTGTGCCACCAGCGCTCCGCTGTGTATAAAGTGAGTATCATAATGTCTGCAATGAAGAGTAAGATTTGGTCACCGCACTCCAGAAGTGTACATGGCAGGAGCTAAGTATTTGAGTATGAATATAGCTTCAGTGTGAGAAGAGAGCCAAAAGGAGCTGTGGGATTCAAAGTAAAGGAAGACCACACTGGGTGGGTGTGGAGGGCCTAGAGATTTGTGGAAGTTATGACATTCAAAGTTGATCTTAAAGAGTGTGAAGGTCAGAGATTGAGGAAGGGTACTATTTTCTAAATGTAGATAATATATAGTATAGAAGTTGGTAATTTAGCAGAAACTGCTAGAATAAGGATTACTTTCTTTTTTTTCTTCCTTCCTTCCTTCCTTTTCTCCTTCCTTTCCTCGTTCCTTCCTTCCTTCCTCTTTCATTCCTTCCTCCATCTCTCCCTCTCTCCCTTCCTTTCTTACTTTCGTTTTTGAAGCCATTGAAGCATTTTAAGTAAGAAAATGATCAGAACTGCCCTTTGGGAAGAACAGTCTAGCAGCATAAGTAGGATTGATAAAGAGTGGGAGAGCTGGGAACCCATGAGAGGAGAGAGGAGGCTATCACTGCAGTCCAGGCTACTGCAACAGTAGCACTACCTCAAAGAGGGGTTGCCACTCATTGGTTTGTTCAGCAAATATTTCTGAGCACCTGCCATATACAAGAGCTGTACCATGTTCTGAGGATAAACAGACAGGCACACATACAACATAGTTCTGAACTTTAATGAACTTAGAAGTACAGCGGAGTAAACAGATACATGCAGAGCTAAGTATATAATAAATCAGGATGAATGTAAAATGGAGACATATATGAAGTATGGGGAATATAGAGGAGATGTAAATGTAGAGAAGAGCTGGATGTGGGGAACACTGAAGAGGGATAATTGACATGACTCGGCAATGAGCAAGTATGGCACGTAGAAAGGAGTACTGTGTGGTGCTGAAGTTTCACTGGGTTCTTGGAACAATGTTGGTGCCACTAATGAAAACAAGAATTTTCAGAACTTGTATGGAGAAGACCAGGTAAACTAGTTTAGGTTCCTAGTGAATGATAAGTTCTGACAGATGTTCAGTGGGAGCTATCTGACAGTTGGAAATATGGGTTTGGTGCCAGTGGAGAGAGCGGGGCAAGAAATGATATATTTGGGGATTATCTGTACATGTGTAATACTCGAAGCTCTGAAAGTAGGTGCAGCTACTTTTAAGAAGGAGAGTGGAGAGAGAAGCAGGAAGGTCTGAATACTAAAACTTGGAGGACTGTTGTGTTGGGAGGGTTTTCAGAAGTGAACCTTTGAAGAACATGGAGAATGATTAATTAGAGAGCAAGGGGAAAATATTGCTATAAAACAGAATCCAAGGATGGTACAGAGTTTTAAAGATTTCAGTCATAAATGATGCCACATACTGTAAAGAGCTTTCCCAAAAGTAGACTGAAACAGAGCTGCTTAGATATGCTGATTAGGGGTCATTGGTGAATTTCAAGGGAGTGTTTGAGTAGAGCAATGAGGAAGTGCTGAAGAAGCGTAGACACATTGCACAGTCTTAAGAGTGTTGGTAGTGAAGGAAGCAGAAAAGTGGGACAACAGTATTAAGATTATTAACACGTTTATTAAGACAGTGTTAAGGAAAATATTTTTAGAGAAATTAGAGACCGAAACTTCCTATCAAACCATATAGTCTCTATAGAAACTGTGCCCAGAAAGTGGATGGCACAAGATGGGGAAGAGATAAACTTGTCTTTTTTGCAGCCTAAACTTCTGTATCTGTATCTCCTTCTACGTCTCTCTGGTGGCACTTCTGTTACTGAGGTGGTTAGGAGGAAGCTGAGGTTGTAAAGAAGTCATTTTTCCCTGACAGACCCTCAGGCATTAAGTGTGATCTGATGGAGTAGGATACAGGGCAATCCTGTTTTCCGTTAAAGAAGAACATCCTAGTTCTGGAGTAATTGGGTTAAAACATAACCCTAGCATTATAAATTCAGCATCATCAAGACTATCTCAGGATCTTTCTCCTGGGTGCTAGAGAGTATCAGTAGTAGATGGAGTGGCTACTTAAATTAGTATACAGGGATCTGAAGTGTGATAATTCTAAGATATAATCACTCAGTTTAAAAGGAGACAGACTCTTGTGGAGTTAACACGTACAGCAGTTGTCAGCCATACAGCTCAGTGAATGAGGTCACTTCAACTTAGTTGCTGTCGATTTTTTGTTTTGTTTTTGTAGTTAGAACTCAAAGATAAATAATGCAATTCAGGGGTTTAGTGTCTGATTTTATGTCCAATAGCTAGTTCTTGAGTAGATCATTGTTTTCAAAAATATTAGCTCTGATAAGAGATTTCCCAATGTCTCAAATTCATTTGGACGCTTGTGGGAAAACATTTTCTTGGCAGAGCTACAAAATGCCCTATGTCATTAATTTTCAATGATAAATTTTTTCACATTGTTACTGAGGTGTGGTGTGATGGCTAAAACTTGCTGTAAAAGAACTAATATTGCAAGTATGACCTACTCTATCTCCTTTCCTTCCACTCTGCCATGGATCACTTGCCCTCACATAGTCTTGGTTCCTAATCCCAGTGAGCTGTGTGTTTGAGCACTGCTGGTCATGGGTGAGCTTAGTTAGTGCAGGGCAGTGAGGACACGGTTTTTATCGTTACAGGCAGTCCCTGGGTTACGAACGAGATCAGTTCCTAAGTGTGTCTTTAAGTTGAATTTGTAGGTAAGTCAGCATAGGTGCATACGGTTCTTATTTAGCCTTACTTTAGTGCAAGAAAAGGCTCGAAGCCTTTTCAATGATTTAAAAACTGCACGCGCAGCAAGTGAAGATGATTGTGATGAAGAATATGTTGTGAGAAGGGGCTGGTTCAGTTGTTTCAGAGGGAGGGCAAATTTATATAACATTAAACGGCAAGTACAAGTTGTCAGTAAGTCCCACATTAGTGACCCGGGGACTGCCTCAATTGGGAAAATCAAGCTGAGTGTGGGCCCCAAGCCCAAGCAAGCCCATTGCCATCGGGTCGATTCCAACTCACAGCAACCCTACAGAACAGAATAGAAGTGCCCCATAGGGTTTCCACGGAGCAGCTCGTGGGTTCAAACTGCAGACCTTCCAGTTAGCAGACATAACTCTTAACCACTGCACCACCAGGGCTCCAGTGCTCTACAAATGGATCGTCAGGTTTTGGTAGGTGCTGGCTATGCAGAACCCATGCCCTCTGCTGTGTGAGTTCCAGCTGGTGTGCGTAGATGTGAAGGTAATGTCATTTGTAACATGGGAGGTTAAGTGCCATGGCAGAGATATGGAATGGTGCCTGGGAGCAGCTAGGAGGTACTGCCTTTCAGCTTGGGATGGGAGTGGTGAAGGGACACTGGGCGTTAGATGAGACTTCTTAGAACAAACACCTGCTGAGCTGAGTAGAAGGGAGTGTAGAATGGAAATGAGTAAAGGGTGTTCCTGAAAAGACCTGCAAGGAACAGATGGGACTGAGGCTTGGTGAAAAGACAGAACAACAGCAAGTACATGCCAAGCTCTGGAGTCTGATCTGAGAGTTAGTGGGTATCAGTGCTGTCATGCTGAATGTTGGAGGAAGACAACCATATTTAGTATCATCTGTTGCTAGATACCACCAAGGGCATACAGACCCAGGCGCTTGCTCTAGAGGAGATCAGCAACATGTTCCACTCATTCATTAGCCTTAAGAGCCCTTTACATTATCCCATTTGTAATGTTTTCCTTGGAGTGATCATCGATTCCAATTCTGTTTCTACTTCACTGCTTTCAAATTCAGTGGTTCAGTGGGTGTTTTTGGATGTGTGTAAAGTGTGCAATCAAGGTTGGAAAGGAAAGTCCAAACAGTACAATATACTAAAACTTAAAGTAACATTTAATGACTAAAGCACCATACATCTGTTGTTACATAATGACCATAATTAAAAAAAAAAAAATCGAGAATATCAGTGGTACATCTGGGCAGATAAAATTAAAGCTTTTTCCTTGTGGTTTCTCAGTAATATTCTTGTGGGGTTCATATAGATTGCTTTTATATTAATTAGCTTTGCTTTCAAATTTTTTTTTGGTTTCTTTACTTATAATATGTGCTTTTTTAACCATGTTCGTTAAAGATATGCACTCAAAGACTCTTTCTTTAATACCTTTACTCCACGTTCTGCTCAGAGAATTGATTCTTTCTGCGTGACATCATGTTGCTTTTTTCCGGCTCATATATCAGCTGTTTATTTTTCTTTTTTCTTCTTCTTTTTTTTTTTTAATTTCTCCCTGTCTTTTCTACCTTCCCTCCCCCCTTCCCTTTTCTCTTTTGTTTTTCTTTTGTCTTCAGCCTATTCTGCAAACTTGGAGTTCTTGTCAGGCATAGGATTTCACTGTTTGGTAAGGAGACCCTTGAAAAAATACTAGCATGGCCCTCACCTGGTTTTCTTTGCCATTTTTGCACTGTGTTGTGTGCGGCTATGTTGCATGGATGCATGGTTGCACGGCTGCATGCATGATTGTCATAGGCCAAGATGCCTCTGGGTTGTTTATAAGTAGTATTATCTCTGGTGCAATTGAGGATTGTAATCTTTTTAAATTAGTCTAAAACACAATTGAAAATCAAGAGGTTGTGTTATTAAACAGCAAATGAATGACAATGGCAGCCATATTTTATTTTAGAGGGTTAGAGCATAACTGGGTCCTTGAGTGTATTGGGTTATCTCTGATAGATTAAATGACGAGCTGTTATAAATTGTTAAACTGTACTTATGTTTTTAATGCCCTTGACTACAGATACGCATGTCTACTGCATTGCAGACATTGGAGCCTCAGAGTAGAGACAGATGGGCAAGAGTGACTTCTCTAGCACCTCTCACCTCAGAGTCCATTTTTGTTTCTGACAAATTAGGTAGCTGAAGCCCATGTTCGTGAGCACCCAAAGAGCAGTCTCTCCCTTCCACACACTTTTCCCTGCTGTGGGGCTTTAGCAGTCGATAGCAGCTGGCAGAATTTGTGTTTTACACTTTCTTGCATCTGCTTCTATTAAGCACTAATGCAAATTTTAGCCCTTTGTTCTGTGGTTTTTGAGATGCTGTTGGGATAATTTCGGTTACAAAACATTTAGTGTGCTGATAGAAATGTTATAAATCCAATTTCATTTACATGAAAAATTAAAGATTGAAAAAAATAAGGTCATTTCTACAAAAGCCACAGTGAAGGAACTGAGGAATAGGGCTGTATGCAAATAACTTCTAAGTTCTTTACAACATTGCATTTATTGATAACTGTTAGTTTCTGGATATAATTAGTCAATGCTGTATTTGGTTTCTAGTGTTATTACTACATCCAGTAGTTGATACTATGAATTAGCAATTAAAAGTTATATTTTATATGTTTCCAAAGCTTTTGCATTAATGTTTAAGTTATTTAAAAATTAATGGGGAAAGTATCTGCAGAATAATTTTCACTTGACTGACTTTTGTTTAACTTCTCTTCAACAAAGATAAGTTTCTGTGAAAATTGTTCAGACAGGATTTTCATGTGCTCTTTAACCTTCACAAAGTAGCAGTGAATTCAAATATTCTCTGTTTGTCTGCAGAGAGAACTCTAATTATATAGGGCTCTTTTGGGGAGCCCATTTCTCAGCTGCAGTTTATGCATTTTTGTTAAGAAGAATAATGCTGTTTTCTATTGTGCTGTTTCTATTTACTTATTGTAGATTCTTGAATTCCTGTTTTATATTTAACTATAACGGAAACCCTACGGAGTGCACTTGTACTCTGACACACATGTCATTGCCATGAGTTGGAACTGACTCAAAGGCAACTGACAACAACAATCTAAGAGTAAAATAAGACAGAATTGAAAGTTGACACATTAAGAAAGAAATACTTGGGTTTTGTGAATATGAGCAGGGGTAAAGGTATAAAAGCATACATATTAGCTCTCAGTGTGTCAGGAAGGTGGAATTGGAGACAAGAGAGAAGCATTAAGATAAACAAAGAAGGAAAAAAAAAACAACTTGTCCTTGTGGTGGTAATTGTGGTGGTCAGGGTTTGCTGCATAATGGAATATGTGTTCAAGTTGGCTGCCACATTGGAGCTGTATCTTCAAACCTTGTCTGTAACTGAGATGTGTTTCTGATATATGAAGTGAGGATTCCCAAAATTTGGACTTCTGTATTTGTGTCTATCATTTTCTCTACTTTAAAATATTTTCTATACATTGAAGCACAGCACACAACCTAAGGATCATATACCAAGATCAGTAAATAGTGTTTATATATACCTTACACATTCTTTTTAAGGCATTTAAATAATTTTATTTCATATGAGGGAAAGACAAGGTTTTTGAAAATGAGAACAAGCTGTGTTCCCCACAGAAATGAAATTTAAATATCTGTGAAAAAAGAAAATGGTATCTTGTTCAAATTTAGGCTTCTCCACTTGAATTCTGAAATGTTTGCTAGTGATTGTACATTGGTCCACTCATGTATTTCTGGAAATTCAGTTAGGAATGAATAGGACCTAGACAGGTCGACAGGTGATAAGGAGCCCATTTGCCATTTTCAAGAACCCATTGTTGACTAAAGAAATATTGGTTTTAATCCCATCATTTCCCTCCACTTTTGCTAACTGGAAATTCTCCTTACTAATTTCAGGGCAGTTAAAGAATATACACAAGCTCTCCTCTTACATCCTATTTAAACCTTTCAGTCATTTTTAGAACAAGTGGAATCTGGTAACTAAGACTCTGATAGACCATTGAGACAACAGGGATGATGGCGGCACAGGTGTGTGCATACCAGACTGACTTAGGGCTTCATTTTTCACATTTGAAAATAAATCTAATGCCTTAATGCATTCATTCTTATGCATTTATTCAGTGAATATTTATTGTGTGACTGCTGTGTGCCAGGCATCTTGTGAGGGTAGAAAAATGATGATTTCTTTACCTCTTCACTGCCACTACCTGAGGCCAATGACAAGCGTCTTTCACCTGTGCTACTCTAACAGCCCACCTACTAACCATTCTCTCAGAATCCCTCTTGCCTGTCTTATCTGTGCTCCCCAACAATCCTATCTCCCCAAACACTAGTCTGTCATATCACACTCCTGCATATTTAGTGACTTCCCATTTCTTTTAGAATAAAGGTCAGAATTCTTAACTTGGTGACAGTGTTTCACAGTCTATCCTCTGTATACCATTCCATCCTCATTTCCAGCATGTTCTCCGTTGCTCACTATGCTTCAGTTTAACTGGCCTTCTCTTAGTCTCTTGAATATGTTATATTCCTTACTGTCCCAGGGTCATTGTATGTACCTGGGATGAGGGCCCCATACATAACATTCTCCTCCGTAACCCTCACACCTATAATGGAGTAAACAACTCATCCTTCAAATTTCAACCCTAATATTAATTTTCAGGAGAGCCTTTCCTGACTTCCCTGATTATAGTCCTACTGTCATAATATTCTCATTACTCCAAGTACCTTTGCTTCATATCACTGATGGTGTGATTCCTTGATCAGTGTATCTCTTCACACAAAACTCGCAGCCCTAGAGGGCAAGAACCCTGTCTGGTCTTGCTTATTGCTGTATCACCAATGCCCAGCCAGGAGTCTGGTACATAGTAGACATTTTACAAATACCTGATGAGTCAGTGAACCAATCAAGTCCTGTTGTCAAGGAGCCTATGGTGTAATAGAGAAGACAGATGAGTAAGCAGAGAATTGCAGCAATGAGATAAGTACTTTGCATTTGCAAGTTTCCTTACAGTGATGAATAACCCAAGCTTAATTTTTTGGCTTAAGAGATTATTAAGAAAAATATAGAAATATTCAATTACCCCACAATTTATGAGAATTGATTTTTTTTTTTTTTTTTAAATTCCTCAAGAGGTCCATGAAAACACTTAGGGCACTTACATTGAAAAGGAAGTAACACATAATTAATGACCATTCAATCACGTGATGGTTAAATTCAGCCAACAATGATCCTTTTAGCTCTAGGAAGCATGCCCTATTTGAAAAGGCTGGCACAAAATATTTAGCATTCATAGGCCTTTTCAGCTTTCCCATTTTCTGGTGAGTTTTTAACATCCTAATGAGATAGTAAATCCTCCAGCGACTCCCCAGAGCTACCGAAGAATTTCCTATATCGATGCCAATAGAGAGACTTTTAGGAATGCCTGCAACAGAGCTAGCGTTTAGTGACATAACTGAACATCAAACTCCAACCGTTGCTGTTGAGTCGATTCTGACTCACAGCGACCCTATAGGACAGAGTAGAACTGCCCCAGTGTTTCCAAGGCTGTAATCTTTACGGGAGCAGACTGCCACATCTTTCTCCCGCAGAAAGGCTGATGGATTCAAACTGCCGACCTTTTGATTAGGAGCCAAGCACTTAACCACTGCACTACCAGGGCTCCTTAACTGAGCATAGTACTTGGAGATTTCTTCTGGTGTGACCTGACAATGACCCTAGAACTCAGCATGTAACATGATTAATACAACTGCAATATTAGCTGCAGGAATATGAACAAGATAAGCATTATCATGTGCTTAAATGAAGCAGTAGTTCTTGTTCAGATATCCTCCCCCGCCTTCCACCAGGCATGGATGCCTAATTTTAACCAGTGCCTAAATCTTAAGTTATGTTTGGAAGGGTTTTTTAAAGTAAATAGCCAAGTAATACAGTATAGTCTATCAACTGATCAGTATCTCTCCCTGATCAGTAACTTAGTGGATTAAGTTTTTGTTGCTATTTCTGATATACTCCCAAAAGCCTTTTATGCATGTATTTAAGTGATGTCTGCTGTCTTTTATAAGGGGATGTTAGAAAATTAATACACGTTTGTATTATCCCTAACAAGGTTCAGATCATGCTTGTGTTTTCTAAATAGGATACACATAATGTAAAGAAAATTGTTTGAAGTACAAAGAATCACCGAGTATAGTGCCCTCCCAAAAAACAAACCCACTACTGTCAATTCCCACTCACAGTGACCCTATAGGACAGAGTAGAGCCGCCCGATAGGGTTTCCAAGGCTGCAGTCTTTACAGAAGCAGATGGCCACATCTTTCTCCTGCTGAGTGGCTTCGAACCGCCGACCTTTTGGTTGGCAGCTGAGTGCTTTAACCACTGTGCCACCAGGGCTCCTTTGAGGATAGTGTATATCCGTGAATTGAATGTGCCATTAAGTTGAGAATTTTAATGGTTCAGTCATGCACAATCCGCTGCTCTTTGCCGATCATTGTTGTTCATGACTAGAGAGCACTTAAGGTCTTTCTCTAATTTAAAAATTCTGTAGTTTTGTGATAATATCCATGGCAAAGTTCCTGGATTTAACTTGTTTTTTAATGCTATATAAAAACACATCCTATTTCTTATAGACAGATAGGCTTAGAAATTTCAGAATCAGTTACCTATAATGCAAATAATGTCAGAAGATTATAGTAGAGTGGTACAGTGCATTTGCACATAGCATTATGGGAGAATTTCTTGACTTTGGGACAAATAAATAGAATAAGTAATTATCCAAAATGCGTTATCAGATTAACTGAAACTTCTTACCAAATTAGGGAATCAAATAACTTTACTTTTTTCAATATCACAGTCTTTGAAAGTAGCAAAGTCATTTGCACTCTTCAGTTTCTTTTTATCCCCTTATAATTTTGGGACAAAATTATATCTTTTAGCATAATTTTATTTCACGTTATTAAGGATTGTTTTAAAAGTAATCATTTCTTCAAAGAAAAATATATAATTAGACATTGTTTCAAGTAAGAGCCATGCTAGAAAAGTAAAGAGGCCGAATAAAGATGAGAATGACTGCTATTGTTGCTTCCAGTAGCATTCTAAGAATTCTTGGTGTATCAGATTTCAAGACAGAAGCTGTATATAGTATGTCAAATTTGAGGTATCTTTGAAAATTCTGGAACTGTGGAAACCTAATGTTCAAAGCCACAAAATGAGATGCTTTTCACTATAACAGCTTTATTTTAACTGTGCTTATTTTATTATTTAGATTTTAATGAGAGTTTCGTTACCTTTTTTTAAAAAAAAAAACCAGTGTTTCCTTTCATTCTTAGAATCAACTATGAGCTGTGATTTAAATTGCATACCTTTTTGTGCACACATATACACACCCACAACCTTAGAGTCAAATCGGCATTTCTTAAGCATTTACCTAAGTGTTTTAAGATGATGAGAGATACATTTGAGGACAAGGAAGTAGTATGTACCTTGAAATGGGGTGAGCTGATGTATCATACTTTTAGTTTTTATACTGTTCAGAGCAGTTGAGCGATTAAAGATAAGTACAAAAAATCATATCACCACATGAAGGTTTTACCTCTGACTACACTTTGAATAGCCCTTCCTATTCTTATTAATAGCAGTATGGATGTTTCTGATTGCAGTGATCTAATATAGCTTAAAGAAGGGCAGTGTTCAAATTGTACTTATTTAAAAGCCGTAGTCAGTGCATGCTTTATTTCTTTAAGACTAACGATAATTTTAGGCTTCTTAAATGTGCTAATGGAATTGACGCTTTGACTTGGCCTGCACATTAAAATATTGTAGATTAAATCAGTAAACTTTGCATTCCTTAGAGTTCATTTTCCATCATTTTTTTTTTTTTTTAAACATGGGCACACTGAGACATGTAGGTTCATGGAGCTTACTATTTGTTACTTCAAGAGTTAACAGGAACCTCATATTCACAATGCACATTTTGATTTTGATCCACCGAACTTGCCTGGTCACTGGAGGCTGCTTCCTCCTCTTCTTGTTCACATCCCACAGTCAGTCCACAAATGTTTCCTCCAGTTCCTGCTGTATGTCAGACCCTAGGTGCTAGGCTACATCAGGGAATGAAGCAAATAAAAAGCCCGGCCTCATAGGCTTATATGAACGGAGGTTGAAAATATCCCTGGCAGCCCTTTTGGAACAGGGCATGGGTTGGCTCAGCACAGAGAGCCAACACTGATAATCGACAGTAAGAGACAGTAGATGGGAAAGGAAAGGAATAGAAAAAAGCATTGTGAGTTTTTGGGAGAGATTGAGGGACCAGCGTCTGTAGGTGCTAAATAGGGTTGCATAAGATTCACACTCTGCAGCTTCCCCTCTTCCTCACAAGCCTTCTCTTTCTTATTTTCTGAGCTGCATCCTCTTTATTTTTTATGCCTTCAAACATTGGAGGCCCTGGAAGCTTTTCTTCATATCTCTACTCATCCTGGGTGATTTCTTTCTGGTCATGATTTTAAAAAAATTATATGTTCATCGATATCTAAGATTATAGCTCCCACTCTCTTTCCCCTGAACTCCAGATTTTTACATCAACTTTGTATTCCACATCTCTACTCGAATGTGTGGTAGAACCATCACACTTATCATGTCCAGAGCGCAGCCCCTGGTCCCTGCCTCCCCCTCCCTCCCCACAATCTGTGCTTCCTTTGTATTTCCTCCACATATTAAATGGTATCACCAGCCACCCAACTCCTGGCAAAAGTATTGGATTTATCTTTGACTCCTTTCTTTCTCTGTCACCTCACATTCAGCTCATAAGCAAGTCCTTTTGGCTCAACCTTTAAAATTTTCTTTAAATTTTTCACGGCCGATATCCTAAGCTGAATTCACAATCGTCAATCAGCTGATTCTGGACTACTGCAGTAGCTTCCTATCTAATTTCCCTTCTTCCACTCTTGCCCTGCCAGAGTCTAACACGATGTGAAGTAATCTTTTTCAAATATAAATCAAATCATATCACCATCCTGCTCAGACCCCTGTAGTATCTTCCTATTGAATAAACAAACAAAAGATCCAAAGTTGTTACTCTGGTTAGAAGACTCTAGAACCTGGGCTTTCCTTGTCTCTCTACCTCAAATCCAACTTCTTTCCCCTTAATCTCATCAGCTCGGCCCCTTTGGCTTCCTTGTCTGGAACAGCAAGTTCACTTTCGTCTCCGATGACTTGCGCTTGCTGCTCCCTCTGCTTGGGCTCTTCTCCCAGATATTTGCCTGGTTTGTTCCTCCCTTTCTTTAGAATCTCTGCTCAAGTGCCACCTCCTCAGGGAGCCTACTAACACCCCCATTACCCTGTGTAGTTACGTTAACCCTTATTCTCTGCTTTTTTCTTTTTTTTTTACTGTGACCTGATACCATATTGTTGTTGTGTGCCATCGAGTTGATTCCGACTCATAGTGACCCTATATAGGACAGAGTAGAAGTGCTCCATAGGGTTTCCTAGGCTGTCATCTGTATAGGAGCAGATTGCTAGGTCTTTTCTTCCTGGAGCAGCTCCTGGGTTGGAACCGCTAACCTTTCTGTTAGCAGCTAAGCGCTTAACCCCTGTGCCACCAGGGCTTCTTGATCTTGTATTATTTATTGATTTTATTTTTGTTTAACAGTTCATTATCTGTATCCCCCAGTAGAATGCAAGTACCACAAGGACACTATTTTATTACTGAATTTTTGAGAGTGCCTGATATTTAATGCTTTATTTGCTGAGTGAGTGAATAATTAAATGAATAATACTTCTCGGGGCTGCAGTAGAAGTCCTAGGACAGGGCTTATTGACAGGGAAGTAACACATTTTTCCTTTCTGCAGTTTTTGTCATCATTATTATCAGACATTCTGAGATTTGAAGAATAAGACAAATGGAACATTTTCTCAGTAATACCTTATTTTGTCCTTACCTGTACCATATTACTAACCTATCCTGCCCATGTTCTAAGGCAGTTATTAATTTCTATGTATATTTAACTCATTCATTTTATGATACTTTTTAAAACATTGTTTTTGTGTGTAAAAAATATACCATATTCAAATGTTATAAAAACTTACCAAATAGGAGTTGTCAACCTCATCCCCCAGGAGATGCCTGTATACATAGCAAAGTATAGCTTGAGAGGTGATGGTATCAAATTTTATTGTCAGTGCTTGAAGTGCATTACTTTATATTCATCATTTTATTAGCTTGACTGTATCCCTATGACAAATAAAAATATATGTAGTACTTGTATCATGTGAACTAGCTCCTGATAAAAAATGCCAATCAAAAAATGAACAAATTTCATCTTCCTTTCAAGAATTTGCCTCTTTTTTCAAATATTTCATGAGAGTAATATTTAACTTCTTCAGTCTCTGATGCTTTTTTGCATCTTTTTAGTTTGGTGCTTCTGTTAACCAAGGACCAACAACATTCAGGCAAATTAATGTATCTTAGTTGAATGCAATAAAAAGCAGAGCCCCTGGGATAATTAAAATGGAATTAAGTTTATTAAATTTTTAGCCCACTTCATAAAGGATATGAGTTGACTTGAAAAGTTTGCATACAATGTGTTCTAAAAATAAGATGAACTAGTGTGGGGAGGGGAATAGGTTTAAAGAATTCAATTAGAACTCTTTTAGCCTGGCAGTGCTTTTTAATGCTTGAGTGTGTCGGCTATTTGATGAGACATGCTTTATTGCTTTTCTACTTACATCTGCATAACCACTTTTAAGCAGAAAAAAATCGCATGATTTTAAACTCGGTTATTAAAATCTTTTAAGTGAGTTATTATTGAGTTTTGACGTTGACTAATTTTTTTGAACACAAGGATTAATTAAAAAGAATATTGAGAAATCCCCAGGGATATTCATAGAGCATGTTGTTTTTTGTCTAGGAAATGATGCATCATCAATTGTCAACTGTCTTCATATTTTGGGTCAGACTTTGGATGCAAGGTAACATGGGTACATTTTTCTCTAAGCCAATGAATATAGTATTGATATATAAGAATGTTTAGAAGAACCTAATCTCTCACCTTTATTCTTTGGAAGTGTAATAAAGACTTCAGTGTAGGTGAAAAAAACTCTTTTGTAAGTTACTAATAAAATGACAGCTTATTATTTTTATGATAATATATAAAGGAGCCCCGACGGCACCACGGTTAAGTGCCAGACTACTAACTGAAAAGTTGGCAGTTTGAACCCACTAGCTGCTTTGAGGGAGAAAGATGTGGCAGTCTGTCTCTGAAAAGATTATAGCCTTGGAAACGCTGTGGGACAGTGCTACACTGTCTTGTAGGGCTGCTTTGTGTTGGAATTGACGCGATGGCTGCGGGTTTGGTTTTTTTTACATAGGTTGTTACTGAAATTTCAAGGACTTCCTGTAGCAGCTTGGAGCACAACAAGGGGGTTGGATTATCCTGTGAGGAAAAATGGGAAACTGACGGCTATGGGGGTCTTATTAGCTTCCAGGCACAGTATTGGTTCCACATTTGTAATATCATTTAACTTTATAGGAAGCATGAAGGTTTCATTCTTATTTTACAGATGAATAAAGTGAAATTTAAGATTACATAGCAAGTATGGAACTAGACTAACTCCCAAGACTGTGAACTTTCCACTCTGCCATATTATCAACATGACCATAAATCTAACATGTTGACTTATTACAAAATCAGTTTGTTTAGCATGATGGATTCAGCTTTTAAGCCATATAGTTAACTCATACAACATGCAGGGTAGATCTAAATAAAATGTCTAAATGTCTCCTACAAAGAATATTTCATGATACTCTTTGATTATCTATTCTTGTGTTTATAATTGTATTTGAGATGCTTCCTATAGTAAATGAAGAAAGGAGACACCATTATACACCTTCATTTCCTACTAGAAAGAGTAACATTAGGGTATCATTTCTGTATAAAGTTCAGCCTGCAGAGGCTTATTTAGATAAGACTTGATTGCTACCCCTCCAAGTGTGTTTGATGACTTGGTTTAGCTGGCATTAAATATTTCTTTCATACCCATTGCCTCAGGAAGCATTCTAGTTTTGTTGGATTTAGCATTAACCGGCTTAGAAGCTGCGTTCTATTGGTTATTGAATAACTGTTCTCAAAATTTAAGTCCACTGATGGAAAACATGAAGCATTAGTACTATAGTTTATACTGAGGTTTTAAATAAGTTGACTCTGAAGACATTTGGGAGAGGCTGTGCTGTTCCAGAGTAATATTGCTGCAGTCTCAAGTCTACTGAAAAAGCAAATATTTTAAGGCTAATGCAAAAATTTAGTTAATGCATCCACAGATGGATGGATAAACAAGATGTGGTATACAATAGAATATTTCTCAACCATAAAAAGAAATGAAGTCCTGATGCATGCCACAATATGGATAAACCTAGGAAACGTTATGTTGAATGAAATAAGTTAGTTGCAAAAGGACAAATACTGTATGACCTCACATATATTAAATAAACAAATATAGAGAAACTAAAGAGTTACCAGAGGTGGGAGGGAAGGGGAAAGGGGGAGTTTTTGATTAGGGGGCTTTGAGTTTATGTTAATGGTAGTGGGATAATTTGGAAAAGGATAGTGATAAAGGTTGCCCAACCTGAAGAATGTAAACAATGTAATTGAATGGTACATGTGGGAATTGTTGAATTGCAAAGGTTTTATTATGTATATTATTACCACAGTAAAAAATATTTAGGTGACTAGGTGGATGCCGTAATTGAGAAATACACATAAAGGAGAAAGATGTTTTATTTGTAGGATGGTATAACTCTTCTCCCATTTATATCCTAGGACCGTGATGAAGACTGGCCTGGAGAGTGTTAAAAGTGCCCTCCGAGCATTCCTGGACAATGCAGCAGAAGACCTGGAGAAGACGATGCAAAACCTTCAGCAGGGCCAGTTCACACACACTCGGAACCAACCCAGAGGTGTCACTCAGATTATCAATTATACCACAGTGGCACTGTTGCCAATGCTGTCATCATTGTTTGAACATATTGGCCAGCATCAGTTTGGAGAAGATCTAATATGTATGTAAATCTATTACTTAATATTTCATTATCTATGTAGTGCAATAAGAAGTAGTAAAGGCCACATCTGGGTTATTCAAACACTGCTTTTACAACAAAAAGCTTTTTTGGAAAACATTAAAGTTTAACATTTGAGTTATAGAAGCTATTATAGAGATAGATTATTGAATTACATGAATTCACAGAGGGGACCAGTAAGATACTGGTTATGAAAAATAACTTACCTATTGTTGAAATACTAATTCCTATTTTTATTCTTTCTTTGAATCTTATTTTACTCTATTTTCATCTCTTTTACCATTTTTTATCTCTTTTTTCAAGTAAATTTTCTAATGCAGTCTGACTATATAACATGCAGCTTGAAATGTTTTGAAGTTATTTCTGAGACGATGGAGGTTGTTCACACAAGCTATACTTCCAACTGATTGTGAAGACTATTCAGACCAAGTCTATGTCTGAATAGTTGGTCTACTAGGATGATGCAGATGTCTTCTGATTTTAAGTTCCAGTGTATTTTCATGGGAGATTAAATCAGCTGTTTTTGGTTGGAATTCTGTAGTTGTTATAAATATCCACAAAATGCCCAGGGTTACATGGAGGAAAAAAATCACATGACTTGTCCTAACTTCCTGCTGATATGAACATGAAAATTAATATGAGCCCTTGTTGAGCAGACGCTTGGTCTTCATTGCAGACACTCATGTTGTTGGCTCCCAGATGATGGGTAGCTCTGTACAAAAATGATTGCAGTATTCAGTGGATGCCCCAACAGCTAGTTGCAGTACATTTAATTTAACCAGTAGGGGCATTGCTCACAGCACAGTGTGTACATGGAAATAGTTCTGGAGGGCGAGGATTGTTTCTCCCTTTGTCTCTTGGTTTCTCCTCCAAGATACGATAGCAGAGTTGGAATTAGAAATCCAAGGTCCTTAGATTTCCTTATCTTTTAAACATGCATTCTCTGATAATACACTATAAGGTTTTGTTTTTCTAGCTTCAAAAACTGCCAGAGTGAATTATTTAGTTAGAATAATATGCCTCAAATGTCAAGCCATTTGAGAAATAACTAACACACTACATCCTCTGATGTTCTCATTTGTGTTCATTTGAGAGTTAAAGATACAGTCCTTACATACCTTTGGACATGGAGTCAAAAGCTGTCTTTTCCCCCAGATAGTCTTGTGTTTAATTTTATTCTTGGGGAAACCTTTTATTTTCATACCTAGCAAAATTTTACAAAGAAATTGTTTCTGAGAATGTTCTGAATAATCACAGCACGTTCTTAAGAAGGTTTTATGCTCCTAAAAGAAGAATTTTGTTTGAGAACTAGTGTTTATATTTCATTTTATATATCTGTTTGTTCTTATTTTTATTTTTTCAAAAGTTAAAATGTTAATATGTCTTTAATCTGGAGTTGTGTTCTCACCCTAAACTTTCTAGGGTCAATGTATAAGTAAGAAGTATTGTTTATTTAAATGAGATTCTCTTTTTCCTCAGTGGAAGACGTGCAGGTCTCCTGTTATAGAATCCTGACTAGCTTATATGCTTTGGGAACCAGCAAGAGTATCTATGTGGAGAGGTAAGATTTAAAAGGTGTTTCAAGTCTTATAAATATTTGTATCGGGAAGCTTCATTTTATAAGTTTTTCCTTAGTGGTAAACTAAACCGATTGACCTACTGAATTTCTCTGGAGTAATTAGACAATCTTTTGGCCAAATAAGAATCGATATAATACAGGACAGTTGATTTATGCAGAAAAAATAAAGTGACAATGGTAAATGCCATACTTAATATAAAGTTTAAGCTTATACTATTTATGAGCCTTATGAATAAGCTAGTATAGTTTCCTTCATTTTTCAATCAGAAATACCAAGGAAGTATAAATATAGTTATTATTACAACTGGTTTTATTTTTTCATGTTCTCAAGTTTCAAAGAGGGAGTAATTAATAGTGTCAAATGATGTGGGCATGCAAATTAAGATGTCACCATTGAATTTAAAAATAAGAGATCCCTTGCACCTGGAGTAAAAAATTGGAGTAGAGAGGAAAGGGAGGGCATTTTCTAAAAAGGCTTGACTAAATAAAAAGACTTTCTGATGGAAAGTTTCAATATTGAATAAATGTGAATTCTCTTCCAAGTTAATCTATAATTTAATGATAATAAAATTACAAATAAGAATTTGCATTTTAATGAACTTGACAAAATAATTTAAAAGTTCATTTGAAGGAATAAGCCCATGAGGACTAGCCAGTAAAATTTTGAAGGGAAGAAAGCGTAATGAAAGGTACTCATTTAGCTTACCAGGTACTAAAACTTACAAAGCTACAATGATTAAAATGGTGTGACATTTACATAGAAAGAGGAAAGTACATCAGTGGAAAAGGATTATTGGGTTCATTCTGAATACTTTAAAATTTTTACCTGCTTTATTAACTTCACTGTATTTTAACATGATTTTTATAAAATATTTTATGCTGAAGCAGTATTATAATTTATTCAAATATCACTTTATTTTTGGACAATTAGCTTGTTTTCTCTATTTCACTAACATAAATAATGCTAAATCGTTGTTCATAAATTTCTATGTATGTTTATTCTTATTTCCTGTAGCTATAGTCTCAGAATTTGGAATTCTAGGCTAAAGGGTGTGCATATATTAAAGAATTTAGATATACATTTGTGACTACATTTTCAGAAAATTGCAAGTTTTATAAGAGAATCCTCATTTATTCTCATTTCTGATTATTTATTGACAGATGTCATAGCTAAACATGGGATCTCATTTTTATTTTTGGATGCATTTCCCTAATTATCAGTTACTATATTTTTTCATGTTCCTCAGCCTTTTTTATTTTTTAATGAATTGCCTCTTCTGATCCTTTGTCCATTTTTCTATTAATGTGTTATCTTACTGTCTTCTAATAAATGCTTTATTTTAAAAAAACTACTCACTTCTTGCCTGTTATTTCTCCAGTTTTTATGCATATAGTATTTTTAAGTCCTTATAGTGCCTGTATAAAAACATTGTATGCTTGTAGTATTTTATAACTTGTAAAGTTTGAATTTTTATATAATCAAATTTATCAGTCATTTCGTGTATGTTTACCCACTTAATTTTATGGTTTAGAAAGTTTTCTGTACACTTTTATCAGATAAAATTACAAATATTTTTCTCCTAAGTTATTTATAACTTCAATGGTTTAGATTTAACTTTCTAGTCCCTTTGTTTATTCAATAAATATTTATCAAATCGCAGCTGCTGGGGATACAAAAGTGAACAAGATATATCCCTAATCTCGTAGAGCTTATGTCTGTTGAGGGCAGTATAAATAAAAGAGGTAAACTGATAAATATAATAGTGGAAGGTTATAACTCGTCCTATGAATATGCAAACAGTGTAAGGAATAACATGGGCTGGCTTTTTAAGGTAGTGAGGAATGTATCTTTTAAAAAGCTACTTTTTAAACTCAGAACTTTTCTCCATGCAACAGATAAATCAGATGTAGATGGATTGTGTCTAATAGCTTCTCTTTTCTCAGTGAAGTATCATGTGAGTCCTCACCCAAGTGATGGTTGAGAAAGGAGGTGTGGGAAGTTTGAGGAAAGTAGAGAATGTATGAAATGGTCATCTCTGGAAAAAAAGGGAATTTACTACGTGTACATCTGAATTCTGAATTTCTCTTTGGTGTGATGTAGGATTCAAAATCAATATTTTTAAATCATCCACCATTTGTAAAATAATCATTTATTAAATATTTCTTTCATCTGCTCATCTAAAATAAAACTTTACCATGTACTAAATTAATATATTTGCCAGGTTATGTTTCTAGAATTTCTATTCAGTTCCATTGTATTATTTTTTTAATGATTTAGTCAGTACCACATTGCTTTAATTATTGTTGCTTTGTAATACAATTTAATATCCAATAGTCCGAACCTTCTCCTGTCTTTTTGTTACTGATGCCTCCTTGTCTATGTATTTTTCTTGATAAAATTTGGGGTAATTTTGAGGATTAATTTTGTTAGTAGCAATATTATTGTTCCTCTTTTAGATAAAAATTACCACTTTTAATATAACTTCACATGAAAAACTTAAAAAAATAATATTTTCCACTTCTAGGCAACGTTCTTCGTTAGGAGAATGTCTGGCTGCCTTTGCTGGTGCCTTTCCGGTAGCATTTCTGGAAACCCATCTCAACAAACATAATATTTACTCTATCTACAACACTAAGTCTTCACGAGAGAGAGCAGGTAACGCAGAAGCATGTGCAGTATTGGAGAGATGAGGCTAAAATGTAATGACGTTTCTTTTATTTTCCTACAGTGATCCTTAATGAGCCATTTCATTTTACTATCTCCAGTGCTACTTGTTCTTAAGTGCTATTATTTGTTGTTTTATTTTCGTGGAATACTGTGTACTACTCCCCTAATATTTCTGAAAGAAAATTAATTTAATTTCTTCTAAGATAATGAACCACAGACAAATTAACACTCCAAAGAAGAACACACAATAGTCAATGGATACAGAAAAGAATAGATCAACCTCATTTATGATTCAGTTATCTCTTATAAGTAGTCAGCACGGCATTATTATTAATTGCATTTATGCATTCATAGTCTTTATTTTTCTTTGTTGATCAGCTGTGTCTCCTTTACTGGGACAGTTTATTTCATATGACCTTTTCTAATAGTTTCGTTCAATTTTAATCTTTAAAAAAATTAAAATTTATAAATATGAGACACAGTCAACAACTGTAATTTGTACCTGGTCCTAGTTCCTAGCATGTGTGTTCCTAAGATTTTGTGTCAGTATGTCTGATAGGTCTCTATCTGTCTCTCTGTCTATCATCTATCACTCTATCTATTCACTCATCTATCATGTTACTTTGCATTTGGGAAAATCTTCTTATTTGCTAGATAGATAGGCTATTTTTTTCCCAACTGTCCCAGTTGAAAAAAAACTTTGAGTCATTTCTAACAATTTCAGTGATTGGCCTTTCGGAACCTATTAGAATTATCAACTAGGATTTGTATTGAGTTGGATAAACAAATACTTAATAAAGTAGAAACCTACTTTACCTCTGATCTGCTCTTTAAACAATCAGAGCACAGTTCTTAGAACCTGAATGTTACACAGCACCATCTCATAATTTTTTTGTTTGAGTTCCTCTAAGTATGATAAAGTATATTGTATTTTTTTTTCTTTTTTTAAATATCTTTATTGTGCTCTAGGTGAAAGCTTTCAGCTCAAGTTAATTTTTCATTCAAAACTTTATACACATATTGTTTTGTGACATTGGTTGGAATCCCCACAATGTGGCAGCATGCTCCCCCTCTCCACCCAGGTTCCCTGTGTCATTTGTCCAGTTCCTGTCCCTTCTTGCTTCTTGTCCTGCTTTTGGACGGCTGCTGCCCATTTAGTCTCATATATTTGATTGAACTAAGAAGCACGTTCTTCACTTGTGTTATTTTTTGTTTTATAGGCCTGTCTAATCTTTGTCTAAAAAGTGGGCTTCGGACATGGTTTCAGTTCTAGATTAGCAGAGTGTCTGGGGCCATAGTTTCAGGGGTTCCTCCAGTCTCTGTCAGACCAGTAAGTCTGGTCTTTTTTACTTGAATTTGAATTCTGTTCTACATTTTTCTCCCTCTCCATCCAGGACTCTCTATTGTGATCCCTATCAGAGCGGTCATTGCTGGTAGCCAGGCACCATCTAATTCTTCTGGTCTCAGGCTGGTGGAGTATCTGGTTCATGTGGTCCTTTAGTCCTTTGGGCTAATATTTTCCTGTGTCTTTGGTTTTCTTCATTCTGCTTTGCTCTGGATGGGATGGGACCAATAGGTGTATCTTAGATGGCTGCTCGCAAGCTTTTAAGACCCCCCAGATGCTATTCACCAAAGTAGGATGTAAGACATTTTCTTTATGAACTATGTTATGCCAGTTGACCTAAGTGTCCTCCAAGACTATGGTCCCCAGACCCCAGCCCCAGCTACTTAGCCCCTCAAAGTGTTTGGATGTGACTAAGAAACTTCTATGCCTCTGCTTTGGTGCAGTTGTGCTGACTTCCCCTATATTGTGTGTTGTCCTTCCCTTCATCAAAGTTGACACTTGTCTACTAACTAGTTAGTGATTTCCCCTCCCCCTCATGACCATCAAAGAATGCTTTTTTTGTCTGTAAACCTTTCCTTGAGTTCTTATAATAATGGTATCATACAATATTTGCCCTTTTGTGACTGACTTATTTCACTCAGCATAATAACCTCCAGATACATCCATGTTGTGAGATATTTCGTGGATTCATCATTGTTGTTTATCATTGTATAGTATTCTGTTGTGTGTATGTACCATAATTTGTTTATCCATTCATCTGTTGATGGGCATTTAGATTGTTTCCATCTTTTTGCTATTGTGAATAGTGCTGCAGTGAACATGGGTGTGCATATGTCTATTCTGCATATGTCTATTTGTGTGATGGCCTTTATTTCTCTACGGTATATTCGTAGGAGTAGGATTGCTGGATCATATGGTATTTCTATTTCTAGCTCTTTAAGGAAGCAATATATTGTCTTCCAAAGAGGTTGCACCATTTTACATTCCCACCAGCAGTGCATAAGAGTTCCAATCTCTCCGCATTTGTTATTTAGTGTTTTTTGCATTAATGCCAGTATTGTGGGGGTAAGATGGTATCTCAATGTAATTTTGATTTGCATTTCTCTAATGGCTAATGATCGTAAGCATTTCCTCATGTGTCTGTTAACTGCCTGGATGTCTTCTTTGGTGAAGTGTCTGGTCATATCCTTTGCCCATTTTTAATTGGATTATTTGTCTTTTTTTGCTGAGGTGTTGCAGTATCTTACAGACTTTAGAGATTAGACCCTTATTGGATATGTCGTAGCCCGTTTTTTTTTCCAGCCTGTATTTTTACTCTTTTGGTGAAGTCTTTTGATGTGCATAAGTGTTTGATTTTTGGAAGCTCCCGGTTATCTAGTTTCTCTTCTGGGGTTTGTGCATTGTTAACTACGGGTTGTATCTTATTTATGCCATGTATTAGGGCCCTGAGCATTGTACCTATTTTTTCTTCCATGATCTCTATCATTTTAGATTTTATATTTAGGTCTGTGATCCATTTTGGGTTAGTTTTTGTGTATGGTGTGAGATATGGGTCCTGTTACATTTTTTGACAGGTGGATATCCAGTTATGCCAGCACTATTTGTTAAAGAGACTGTCTTTTCCCCATTTAACAGACTTTGGGCCTTTGTCAAGTATCTGCTGCTCATAGATGGATGGATTTATGTCTGGGTTCTCAATTCTGTTTCATTGGCCTATGTGTCTGTTGTTGTACCAGTACCAGGCTGTTTTGACTACCATGGCTATATAATAGATTCTAAAATTAGGTATTGTGAGGCCTCCCACTTTGTTCTTCTTCAGTAATGCTTTACTTATCTGGGGCCTCTTCCCTTTCCATATAAAGTTGGTGATTTGTTTCTCCATCTCGTTAAAAAAATACTGTTGGAATATGGATTGGAATTGCATTGTGTCTGTATATCGCTTTGAGAGGAGACATTTTCACAATTTTGAGTCTTCCTATCCATGAGCATGGTATATTTTTCCACTCTTTTGGTTTCTTGCTGTAGTGTTTTGCCGTTTTCTTTGTATAGGTCTTTTAAGTCCCTGGTTAGATTTATTCCTAAGTACTTTATCTTCTTGTGGGCTATTGTACATGTATTGATTTGGTGATTTTCTTTTCCAAGTTCTCTTTGTTGGTGTAGAGGAATCCTACTAAGTTTTGAATGTCAATCTTGTATCCTGCTACTTTGCTGAAATCTTCTATTAGTTCCGGTAGCTTTCTTGTGGATTCTTTCCGGTTTTCTGTGTATAAGATCATATCATCTGCAAATAGGGATAGTTTTACCTCTTCATTACCAATGTGGATGCCCTTTATTTCTAATTCTTGCTTTATCGCTCTAGGCAGAACCCCCAGCACAATGTTGAATAAGAGTGGTGATAAGGGGCATCCTTGTGTGGTTCCCATTCTCAAGGGAAATGCTTTCAGTCTCTCTGCATTTAGAATTATGTTGGCTCTTGACTTTGTATAAATGTCCTTTGTTATGTCAAAGAATTTCTCTTCTATTCCTATTTTGCTGAGAGTTTTTTTTTAAATCAGGAATGGGTACTGGAGTTTGTCAAATGCCTTTTCTGCCTCAATAAGAGCATGTGGTTCTTTTGTATTATTTATGTGGTGGATTTTGTTGATTGATTTTCTGATGTTGAACCATACTTGCATACCTGGTATGAATCCCACTCAATGATGTTTTCTTTTTTTTTTTTTTTTGATATGCTGTTGAATTCTATTAGCTAGAATTTTGTTGAGGTTTTTTTTGCATCCATGAGGGATACTGGTCTGTCATTTTCTTTTTTTGTGATGTCTTTGCCTGACTTTGGTATCAGAATTAAAATATATTGTATTTTAGTTAGCTTTGAAGAGCCATAAAGAGCTTTCAGAACTTGAGCAAGGAATATTTGCTGTTCACAAATGCATACCTCTCTATGAATAGTCTTGTTTCTCAATATAAGTCATTTCTGCATGGGAGCTACTGGTTATACTAATTCTATAGTATACGATTGTATCAAACAAAGAATCTTCTAAAGACTTGAATAATGAGTATTTAATTTACCTGTTTTATAATTTTAAGTTCCAGATGGAGCCCTGGTTGCAGAGTGGTTAAGCGCTTGACTGCTAACTGAATGGTCAGCAGTTCAAACTACTAGCCACTCCATGGGAGAAAGATGCCAGTCTGTTCCCATAAAGATGATAGCCTAGGAAACTCTATGGGGCAGTTCTACTCTGTCCTATAGGGTCCCTATGAGTATGAATTGACTCAACTGCACACACCAAGTTCTATATAACAGATGAAATCAAAGAAAAATATGTTAAATTTGTCTTAACAGAATTCTTCTATATAATGTCCACAATATATTTATAAACTAGCTAGCAAAACATGATTGAGTTTGAATTATTTATCATCTTTGTAAACATAGAAAGATTTCTCATATTACAACTTTTTGATTGGTTAATATTTTTCCTATGAATCAAGAATAAAGCAGATTTGGTATTTTTATTAGGGATAAAGAAATACACAGAGCAGATAATTTACCTACTATGTTTCTATAACATGTTGTTTGTGTAACAAAATAAAGAAATGAAATTTAATGATTATTGTTTATTCATTTTCTAGCCAAGTATGCAACAAATATTTGTTTGTGATGTATATTGTGGTATGTGGAGGAGATATGATAAAAAGATCAATAAGACTTGATTCTTCTCCTCAGGGAATACTCAGTTGCAGTAGAGAGAAAGAGATTGATCAACAAATTTAATAGAATTAAGAATAAAAAAAGGGCCACCAAAAAAAAAAAGTTTTAATTGGGACACCTGGAGAGGCTTCCCAGAGTTGGTACAAATCTTGAAATTAACCAGTTTCTGTTGAGTTGACTTCGACTCATGGTGACCCCACATGTGTCAGAATAGAACTGTATTCCATAGGTTTTCAGTGACTGATTTTTCAGGAGTAGATGGCCAGACCTTTTTTTTGAGGCACCCCTGGGTGGACTTGAACTTCCAACCTTTTGGTTAGCAGCAGAGCATGTTAACCATTTACAGCACCTAGGAATTCCTGTCTTAAAATTAGTAAGGCTGAAACCTGGGACATTAGGAGAAACTGCAAACACTTTGATATGGTGCTTGAGACAGCCTTCAGGAGAGAAAATGGTGAAAAGGGAGAAAAGAAGAGAAAGCAAGAGGGAGTACATCATGTGAGGAGTGAGTACTTCTCTGCTGGCAAAGAGGAACCTGTTATTGAATTTAAACATTTTAAGAAAAGCAACATGACAACAATAAGGAAATGAATGGGTGTGAGTCACAATTAGGAAAAAATATACTGTCTTAATTCAGAAGAGATATAGTTGAACCAAGACCCCTTGGATGGAGCATGTGGTGAAGTGGTTAAGGGAGACAACAGAGGTAGAATCATCTCATGTGGGAGGTGGGGGAGCATCACAGCCTGGAGTTTCCCCCAGGTTTCTAGCTTGGGTGGCCAAGTGGATAATGTCGTCTTCACCAAGATAGTGCATTCTCAAGAAGTAGGCTGGAGAGGAAAGATGAAGTTCAAACTTAGATATATTGTATTTTAGTTGTTTTCGAGACATCCAATATTAGACCACAAAATTTTAAGAAATATGGGTTTGAGAGTTATTAGCTTATAACAGTAGTCCTTAGGACTTGCCGTGGCAAACATGCAAGCCAAAAAAGAGAAGTGAGTTAAATATAGATCCCTGGAGAAAACCAGTATTTAAAAGTTCAGCAAGGAGAAGAGTCAGCAAAGGAGACTGACAAAATTCAGAGGAGAACCAAGAAAGACTGCATGCCTAGAAGTTAAGGAAGAGAGGCATTTTAGGAAAAGGGAATTTGGTCAGTGATGTGAAATGCCGCTAAGCAGCCAAGTAAGATAAGGAGTGTGAAAGAGTAAACTGAGTGGGAGAAAGCAGGAGCCTACATTACTGTGGATTAAAGGGTGCCTGGAAAAAAATCCAGGAGAGATTTGAACAGTGTATAGGCTGCTGAGGGAGTCCCTGGGTGGCACAAATAGTTAATGCCCTCACTGCTGACCAAAAGCTTGGAGGTTCGAGTCCAGCCAGTGGCATCTCGGAAGAAAGACCTGGCAATCTGCTCCTGAAAAATCAGCCACTGAAAACCCTATGGAGCACAATCCTACCGAGACACACATCCGGTTACTATGAGTCAGAATCAACTTGATAGCAACTGCTGATGATGGACAGGCTTCTGGGAGGAGCTTTAGAGAGGAAGAGGCTGACAGTGCCGGGCTGAGTACAGCCCCTGACGTGAAGCAGGGCACGGCGTCAGGATCACAGGTGAACCCTGAATAGGGACATCAGAAGGCTTTTCTCTGAAAATGAGGAATAAGGGTGAAACTGGGGTCAGATATAGAAAGTTTGCAGGCATAAGAGCAGAAAGTTGAAGAAAGTGACATTGACGTCCTTCTTCGCTGATTTTAAGGTAGTAGTGGTAGGGTAGGAACTTGAGGAAAGAGTGGATGTTGGAAATAGCTGGCATGAAAAATGGGAGGAGCCCACTGAAGACCTACCAGGTATTGCTGAGTTTTGAAGCCCAAAATGAAATTGTTGCTTGCGTCTGTTATAAATGGTGGAAATCTGCCATGTCGTATCAAGTTTTCGTTGAATATAATTCATTTTTATATGTGTTTCTCCAGCTCTCAATTTGCCATCTAATGTGGAAGACGTTTGTCCTAACATACCATCTTTGGAGAAACTCATGGATGAGATTGTGGAATTAGCCGAGTCTGGCATTCGCTATACACAAATGCCACATGTCATGGAAGTTATACTGCCCATGCTTTGCAGTTACATGTCTCGTTGGTGGGAGCATGGACCTGAGAACAATCTGGAAAGGGCTGAAATGTGCTGCACAGCTGTGAACTCAGAGCACATGAACACACTTCTTGGGAATATATTGAAAATTATATACAATAACTTGGGAATTGACGAAGGGGCCTGGATGAAGAGGTTAGCAGGTGAGAATTGGAAAGAAAGGTAACACTATTATTTTCAAAAAGATTTGAAATAAGGAGACTAGAATTTTCCTATCATAGTCTTTACCAGTATTTTCTTCTGTGCTTAAAAAATAGTAATTCTGTCATGCTACTTCTTTGAAAAATGTAGGTATAATCAGATATTAGGTAACTTACTTCTTTAAGTAGGTGAACTTTTCCATTTTATCTCTATAAGATTAATCGATAAATATAGTGGTAACAACAAATAATTTCATTAGACAGAGACAAAAATAAAATTAGATTTTTAAACAATCCACTTTTAGCAGTCTGTCTTACGGGAGAAAAATCAAAAGGTACAGTATAATATTTACATTTAAATATATCACTTCACTATTTATTTTGAAAAAATTGGAAGCAATCTAAATGCTAAGCAACTGGAGAATGGTTCAATAGGTTATATACATCCTTATACCAAAATATTATGACATCTTTAAGCACTGTGGTTTCAAAATGTTTTATGAATTGGAAGATCCTCATAATATCAAGGATGGTGAAGAAAAAGTTTTTAAAACTGAATACAGAATGATGTGTGTACAATATGTGGGTTTATGAATTTACCTATTGATAAAAAAAACTACAAAGAAATACACTAAATGGCCTTACTGAGTGGGGCAATTCTGGTGGATTTGAATTTTTCTCTTCTGTCTCTCCAATGACTATATGTTACTTTTAGGGGAAAAATTCCTTTCAGAAATGACCTAATCAAGTTTAGAACTATTACTTAATAACTGCGGTCATTATTAAATAAAACTAGTGTTATGTGTAATCTGGTTTTCCTATTGAGCCAAGGATGGGGATGGTTAAAGTGAGATTAACATTCTCCAACTGTATGTAGGTCCTTATATAATTATTCAGTGGTCTGTGTATCTCTTCTAAAGAAAGGTCTAGGGAAACTTTTCCATTTTGGAAATTTACTTGTTTGAAAATAATTGATTTCTAACCCTTTTTAAAATCAGAAGCACACTGAATTCAATTCAGTATTTGTCTTAGGCTGGGTTCTCTAGAGAAGCAAAACCAATAAAGTGTATAAATATATATATATAGATAGAGATTATATCAAGGAAACAGCTCATGTGATTGTAGAGGCT
Organism: Trichechus manatus latirostris; assembly: GCF_000243295.1. Classification (NCBI taxonomy): domain Eukaryota; kingdom Metazoa; phylum Chordata; class Mammalia; order Sirenia; family Trichechidae; genus Trichechus; species Trichechus manatus. The sequence continues at coordinate 1,061,877 of NW_004443957.1, read as the reverse complement.
AGAACGTCCCAAGTCCGTGGGTCAGGGTAGAGGCCTCTCCCAAGTCACACAGCTGCAGAAGCTGGCAAGCCCAAGATCGGCAGGTCAGAGAACAGGGCTTCCACTCACAGGTTGTGCAGATCGACGAATCCCAGGTTCGGCAGATAAGCTGACAGCTCAAGTCCCGAGAACAGGAGATGAAATGACAGGAAGCAGCCGCAGGATCCAGAGAGAGCAAAAAGCCAGAACGTCTGCTTATATACAGATATGGGCCACACCCCCAAGGAGACTCCCTTTCATCTGATTGGCTACTCACAGTATATTCAATCATGGGAGTGATTACATTAAAACACGGAGAGTCATGGTCCAGCCAAGTTGACACACAATCCCAACCATCACAGTATTCATATTTGGGCAGCAATGATACAGAAATGGAGATACAAAAATGACTAGGGCATGGGCTCTACCCTTGAAGAAGCCATGCTCTAGAGGAGAAGGAGGCTTTAACCATGGTGCAATTGTAATTGCAATCTACCCCCATTTTTATGAATGCTTATGCTGAACAGAGTATTAATCTTTGTCTTCAAACAGTGTTTTCTCAGCCTATTATAAATAAAGTGAAACCTCAGCTCTTGAAAACTCACTTCTTGCCATTAATGGAGAAACTCAAGAAAAAGGCAGCATTGGTGGTATCCGAGGAAGATCACATGAAAGCAGAGGCCAGAGGCGATATGTCTGAGGCTGAGCTCCTTATTCTAGATGAGTTTACTACACTGGCCAGAGACCTCTATGCTTTCTATCCTCTCCTGATTAGATTCGTGGACTACAACAGGTATAACGTTCAAAAGTGATTAATATTCCCAATTCAGACTTAAACTGGCTTGACTCATATGTCCCTAAAATTGTTTAATTCTTTAAATGCTTAGCGATGATCTTAGTCATGATTATGACACGTTGTTGTTGTTAGCTGCCATCGAATCAGCCTCTGACTCATGGCGACCCCATGCACAATGGGATTGGACCATTGTGATCCATAGGGTTTTCACTGGCTGATTTTATTCCCAGTCTATTTCAGTCTGGAAGATCTGCTAAAACCTGCTCAGCATAATAGTAACACGCAAGCCTCCACTGATGGATGGTTGCTACGCATGAGGTGTGTTGGTCAGGAATCAAGCCCAGGTCTTCTGCGTGGAAGACAAAAATTATACCACTGAACCACCAGTGCCCTCAAGATTATAACAAAACTAAATGTTTATAGAGAAGTTAATTATCACTAAGCATCTTGAAATTAAAACCAGAAGTCTCATTCTGAAGCAGTCTGTTAACAGTTTGACGGTTATGATGTTGAATTCTTTTTAATATAATAACGATCCACTGAAACCCTTATGAGCTCTGTGGGCATCCTTAGTTACTTGGTTTAAAATTTAATTTTGGGAGAGAATTTATTTATTTATTTACCGTGAAAGTATAAGTGAGAAACCGTTTTATTTCTTATATGGTCCAGGGCAAAGTGGCTAAAAGAGCCTAACCCGGAAGCAGAGGAACTCTTCCGTATGGTGGCCGAAGTGTTTATCTACTGGTCAAAATCCCATGTAAGTATGAAAGTAGTAGCAGACAGTGTCCACTGTTTGATAAGGGATTTTTACATTTTAACCAATTTTCCAATCCCGTAGGTAAATACCTATGGTAGTGTTTCTCAAACTTGTCTACTAGGTATTTCTAACAATTAAGGATAAGGAATAGCTTTCCCAAGGGAATTATGGACAATACAACCTTAAATTTTTTAATTTTTTTTTAGTTTAAGATTTATCTTTAAAAAATAATAAGGATTTTTAATAACTACCATGTTCATTTTTAAACTTTCCCTGTAAATCTTAGAGTAATATTGACATTCCATAGAAATGTGCTACTTTTATCCCTTAACATTTCCTATATCTTAGCATTTTACTACATAACCCCAGGAGTACTCAAGGCCCAATTTGAGAAGTGCTAAGCTAGACTAGTGGTTTTTAATAATCGAGCACTCTTATTTTACTTGTAAAGGCACTATTTTCTACCTTAAATTTAAAATAGTTGGGACTCATAAGAAGTTTATAGTATTAGTTATTTCAAATAATTAGAACAATAACCATAAATGAGCGTTTAGTATTACCCAAAATTATTTCAGAAGATTAGAATTTTTGTATCAATGTCAATTCTATGTCACTTTGTAAATGGCAACTCTGAGAAAGTATAAATAAAAACTTCAGCCTCAATTTCATCATCTGAGGTATCTTCCTGGTTTAATTCATAAGACTGTTGTGCAAATCAAATTGCTTTGAAAATGTAATTTTTTAAAGGAAATTTCCATATTTATTATTTAAGATGATAAATATTATTGGTCACCTGCATCTGGGGAAATTCCAAATTTATTACCAAAATGTGTATAAAACATACATAAAATATATAATCACACACAATGAATATATGAAATAATGGCTTTTTTGACATGGATTTTGTATCTTCACACTGATATTCATTATCTGTGATGTCATAGAAAATTATTTTAGATTCCTCATGTTCTAGGTAAAAGCTTGACTTATATAAAGGATATAATTTCTTATCCTGTTTAACTCATGCTAGAGGGATGCGTTAGATTCTTCAGGGTACTTTCAAAGGAAAATTTGAAATCTAGAGGAAGTTAATCCATCTCGAGCTGCCAAAGAGCAAAGACAGACTTTAGTTTTCTTACCTTTTATTTTCTGTTAGGTTACACCACCTAGAGTGCCCGATAGGCAAATAAGAGGAACACCGGAAATTTTCAATTAAGAAAACTAAAAACTTCATATTTTTTTCTTGAAGAACTGAGAATCTTCTTTAACTTCATTAATCACTGAAATATCAAAGAAGCCTCTTTAAATTTATATTCAATACAAAATTTGAAACAGGAGTATCTATAATAATCAGTTGATTTTTAGATGAATATCTAATGATACCATCAAATAGACCAAAAAAATGTGAATATGTGTTTTTGAATCCCATGGGCATATTTGCAACACAAATCTGTTAGTGTGTGCTGCATACTTCTCCAGATATTTAAAGATGAAACTCTGTGGGCAGCCATATGATTATTAATAGTAAAATTAGCATGTTAATATGCACAGAATGTAAGTTGGGGATTAATACAAGTATGTCCATGGTCTTTCATGCAAAACTTTTTATTACTCATCAGTAATTAAGATTTAGATGCTTACTATGGAATCACTTTATTTGGTTTTGCTCATCCAAAAAAGGACGGCATACAATAAGATTTTTAACTTGTCTTTTGACACGCGTGATTATCTCTGCTTTCATTTTGCGTTTTCATTCTCTACTACCGCTGGCTGCTCAGTCATTTAGCTTTGACAGTATCTTTATATTCCTAAATTAAAAGTGAATAAAATACCATCATGGTATTTTTAAAAAGGAGATAAAATAACTGACGAATAGAAAGTCACATCATAGTCGTACGTGTTGTTGGGAAAGTCTTTGTTTATCCAAGGAGGCCATGTATGCTTTTTATTTTTTATTTGTTTTTTTTTATTGTACTTCAGGTGAAGGTTTACAGAGCAAATAGTTTCTCATGAAACAGTAGTACACGTATCATT
>NW_004443957.1:1030570-1057380 GCF_000243295.1 Trichechus manatus latirostris | reverse complement strand
TGTGTACTGCATGTATGCCTTTTAGACAGCTAAATCTGGGTTTGAGTACTCATTCTACCTCTTGGTAGATGTGTGACCTTCGTACTTAAATTTTCTGAACCCCAACCTTCACATCTTTGAAACATATATATTCATTTCTAATTCCCAGAATTGTTGCCCCTAGGCAAGTGCCCTCATTAAAGACTCAACGAGTATTACATATCAACTTAATACTTATAATTGTAGAAAGTTTGAGATTGTCCTGTGTAACCTCTAATTATATGGACTTCTTTTTTGGGGGGATGAAAATTTTCTTTATTACTTTCCTTTAATCCAGTTTTTAAAATACATAATATTTTTAATTTAAATTTTTAACTCTCCATTCTCCCTTCCCCCCACTTCCTGGGAACCACTAGTTATCTTTTGTCTCAGTGGATTTACCTATTCTAGATATTTCATATAAGTGGGATCATATAATATTTGTTCTTTTGTGTCTGACTTATTTCACTCAGTGTAATGTTTTCAAGGTTCATTCACATTGCACCATGTAATAGGACTTCATTTCTCTTTATGGCTGAATAATATTCCACTGTATGATATACAACATTTTGCTATCCATTCACCTGTTGATGTATTCTAAGGTTGTTTCCACTTTTGATTACTGTGAATAGTGTTGCAGTGAACACTGGTGTGCAAGTATCTGTTTGAGTCCCTGCTTTCAAGTCTCTTGGGTATATTCCTAAGAGTGGAATTGCTGGATCACATGGTAATTGTATATTTAACTTTTTGAGGAACTGCCAAATTGTTTTCCACAGTTGCTGCACCATTTTACATTCCTACTAGCAGTAGATAAGGGTTCCAATTTCTCCACATGTTCACCAACACTTGTTATTTTCTGCTTTTTTGATAATAGCCATCCTAGTGTATGTGAAGTGGTATTTCATTGTGGTTTTGGTTTGCATTTCGCAGTGACTAATATGTGGACTTCTTATCTCAATCATTTTAACTTAAGTTTCCTTTGCAACTTCTCAGAATTTCAAAAGAGAAGAGCAGAACTTCGTGGTACAGAATGAAATCAACAATATGTCTTTCCTTATTACTGATACCAAGTCAAAGATGTCAAAGGTATTACTATACTCTGTTTCACTGTTTTCAAAAATGTCTGAATTTAACTTTTATTGGTTGACGTTTTTAGACTTTTTGGATGTTTATAACTGCAATCTGATACATTTGGTAACATTATTTACTTATTACACGTACACATACACATTCACAAAATTGCCAGTCAGTATATGTAGAACTAGTCAATGTTATAAATTCATCAAAAATGAATATGTGTACTTATATATGTCAGATATATAGACCTCAAAATAATTAGCTTCATTATTTAAATACCATGTAGATAAATACCAGGTTCTCACACATGAGGTAGGAAGTATGCCTCCTTATTTTTGTTTTTGGTCTCACTTAGACTGTAGGAGAAGGGGAAGCTTCTTTTCTAAATAAGCACTTTAAAATTTATGCCTTTATCTTTTGAATTACCACTAAATTATAGCAAACAAATGTATCACATGAGGTATGTCATAGATTGAATTGTGTCCCCCAAAGATATCTGTCATCTTGGCTGGGTCATGATTCCCAGTATTGTATGATTGTAATCTGATGTGATTTCCTTATGTGTTGTAAACTCTATCACTATGATGTAATAAGATGGATTAGCAGCAGTTATACTGATGAGGTCTACAAGATTAGATAGTGTCTTTAGCCAATCTCTTTTGAGATATAAAAGAGAGAAGTGAGCAGAGACACATGGGGACCTCATACCACCAATAAAGCAGTGCTGGGAGCAGAGCACATCCTTTGGACCTGAGGTTCCTGCACTGAGATGCTCCCAGACCAAAGGAAGACTGATGACAAGGACCTTCCTCCAGAGCCGACAGAAAGAGAAAGCCTTCCCCTGGAGTTAATGCCCTGAATTTGGACTTATAGCCTACTAGACTGTGAGAGAATACATTTCTCTTTGTTAAAAGCCATCCACTTGTGGTATCTCTGTTAGAGCAGCACTAGATAACTAAGACAAGGTAGTATGTTAGTTTCCTAGGGCTACCATAACAAGAATACCACAAACTGGGTGGCTTCTAAGAATAGAGATTTATCTTACAGTTCTGGAGACTGGTAGTCTGAATTCAGCCTGTCAGCAGGCAGGGCAGATATTCTCTCTGAAGGCTCTAGGGGAAGATCCCTTCTTGTCTCTCTCAGCTTCTGGTAGGCCCCACCGTTCCTTGGCTTACAGCTGCAGCATAACTCTACCTTCATCTTCTCATGACCGGCTTCCCTCTGTCTGTCTCTCTTCCCCTCTTGTATAAAGACACCACTCAGATTGGATCAGGGCCCACCGACCTTACTCCTGTATGACCTCCATGTTAGCTAATAACATCTTCAAAGATCCTTTTTCCAAACAAAGCCACATTCACACATACCACAGGTTAGGACTTCAACATATCTTCTTAGGGGGACATAATTTATTCCATAACGTAGATATGCCGGCAAATTTCCAAATATGCAAAAAAGAGTCGTAATCTGACCAAGGAAATAAGTTTCTAGCAACTAAGTAAATTATGGGAAAAGAGTTACTGTGGGAGGTATACCTGCTCCCATGAAACCCATGAGCAACTGGCTCATCTGACCTGTTTCGTTGGCACCAATGTAGTCAAATAGTATTGCTTGATAGGCTGTGTCCCATTTGGATTTTTATGTCATGTATTTGATACTACAAAACATAAAGTAAAAGCAAGCGCCAGCTGAAACTTTGCATGACCTACATTTGTCCAACTGATAGAGCCTGTTACTACATGTGACCATGTTCTGGAAACATACATGGGAGATGATGACTTTTCTCTCCTTCATGTTGACAATAAGCCTGAAGAGCGAGACCACGTTCCTTCAGGAGATGCTATATTAAGAGCACGAATTTCATGGATATTTTGAACTGAAAGCTGTTACTGAATTTTTCTGTTTAGGCAGCGTGTTGTCAGTTTATGTCAGTGCTGACAATCACAGAGAAAGGAATTAAGAGGTCACCTTTTCCTTGGGGAGGATGACCATGGTTCTAGTGGATCATCAAACTTGAGACAAACTAAAGGTGTTCAGAGCAGAGGTTTGCATATCCCTCATATTAACACCATTTCCCTCTTCTCCATCGGTCTGGTCCAATGATTCTCAAAGCACACTCTCAAAGCATTGCACAGTCTGTAAACAAGACTGAGGCATCTATAAACATTCACTGGTAGTAGCTTCTCCTCCTATTTACAGGAAAAAAAAGGGAAAGTAATGGATACAAGCATCTTAGTTTTGACATTTCTCCCCAGATTTTCTCAAACATTTTTTTTTTAATTATATGACTACTAGCACCTGGAGACAAGTCAGATAGCAAATATTAATAATATTGATGAATAATTTTAGAAATTATTAATTATGCTTAGCTTCCTTGTTTTGTTTTTCAGTTTTTTGTTTTTTGCCTGCAATTTTATATCACATAAATATAATGAACTTTTTTTCCAGGAAACAGTGTTTCTAGTTCAAACAGTAGAGTCAGTATACACTAATATTTCATATTATTTTACTGAAGGAATCATGGTGCCCATGTGTTTCAGCATTCGGACACACTTGAATGTCATGTTGGCCATAAAGCATTGTAACTGCAGTTTTATCAGTATCATCAAGGTACTCCGCTGAACCATGGATGGCACTAAGGACCAAAAGTGGGATATAGTTAGAGACTGAGTGATATTTATCTCCACAAGCTGTGCTGTTCAGCTGTAGTGCCAAGAAGAGATAGCAGCAGGATGACTGAGGGCATGATATATGAAGTTGGAATGGACAGAGAAGTGTCTCCCCTGTAATCCTGAGAACAGAGAGGCACAGAAAGCTTTAAAGATTCCTGTAACAATATCTCAGACTATTTGCCTGGATGCAGCACAACAGCAGATGGATCACCCACCACAGATTCCTAAAGGAAAGAGTAACTCCTTTTCAACAGAGATTTAGACCAAATACTCATACAAACACAAACTCAAGGACACATTTTCACATGTCCATCTTTAGCCACCAAGCATAGGATAATCACTCTTTGCAGAGTACCATTTCCTAAATGAGAAGAGAAGAGAAAATAGATGACTAAGGCTGGCAGACTAATTTATAACATGGTAATCTGGGACATGAAACTTGACTTTGGTTTAAAGCAAAATGTATATAGTCCATGAGGCACGGAGAGGTCCAAAACCAAACCAAACCTGTTGCTGTTGAGTCATTTCCGACTCATAGCGACCCGATAGGACAGAGTAGAACTACCCCATAGAGTTTCCAGGGAGTGCCTGGTGAGTTCCCACTGCCGACCTTTTGCTTAGCAGCCATAGCTCTTAACCACTATGCCGCCAGGGTTTCCACAGTGAGGTCGGTGCCTGCAAAATTGGCATAATGCTAGGACAGTGACTGAATGTGGAAACCCCTGATGAGCCTTTTCTGGGACACGAACAATGGGGGTGACTACAGCAGCATATACACATCTCAAGTGGATATTCGTATACTTTTACTCATGTTTTTGAATTTGCATATGAGCCCTGGTGGTGCAGTGGTTAAGCACTAGGCTGCTAATCCAAAGGTCGGCAGTTTGAACCCACCAGCCTTTCTGCAAGAGAAAGATGTGAAATCTGCTCCCAGAAAGATTTCAGCCTTGGAAACTCTATGGGGCAATTCTACTCTATCCTGTAGGGTTGCTATGAGTTGGAATCGACTCTGGCAATGGATTTGGTTTTCTGGGCCTCCATATAGCGTGCTGTATGCAGCAGTTTCTCTTCAGTGAAATCTTTCTCCTTTGGCTGCCTGCTACATGCTCTCTCAGCCCTTGGTTACTGTTAGTGGGGTACTGGGCCCAGTGCACTGCAGCCTCTCTGGGACTTCTTTTAGACTATACCTTCCTCAATTATGAGCATGGTGCAGAACCAGGCAGTGTTTCGTTCTGTTGTGCATAGGGTCGCTATGAGTCGGAACCAACTCGATAGCACCTAACAACAGCATACCTTCCTAAGAGCAGGGGCCCTATTTTATTCACTTGGTAACCATAAACCACTGCAGCACTTGGTGCATACAAAAACCAAAACAAACAAACAAAAAAAACCAAACCCATTGCCGTTGAGTCAATTCCAACTCATAGCAACCCTATAGGACAGAATAGAAGTGCCCCATACGGTTTCCAGGGAGCAGCTGGTGGATTCAAACTGCCAGCCTTTCAGTTAGCAGCAGATCGCTTTAACCACGGTGCCACCAGGGCTCTGCACTTGGTGCATAGTAGCTACTAAATTAGTGTGGGTAAATGAAAGGAATTAAATTCAATTTTGATTTTAGAAAGTTTGGAATTTGACCATTAATCTGGGCTTTCTTTGTGTGTCTTATTTTGCTGGTGCTCCTACAGACTCACTGGTGCAGTGATACGAAATTACATAAGGTAGTACCATTATATGGCTAGCATTGCTGAAGTTTTTAATTTCATTACTTGATTTAAAAACTTACACAGAGTTTTTTGTAGGCTGTTGTGGTGTAGCAATATTAGAAAATTCTTTGTAAATTTTCAATGAAGGTACATGTAGTAAATAAACCTAATTAAAAATGTGTTTCCTGCTCATGATGTGATAAAGGAAAGAGCATGTCTTTTAAAGGCACACAGACTTAGAGTGCCAGCTCTGCCACTTTATAATTATGATGACTTTAACTAGTTTCTTAACTTCGCTTACCATATCAGCAAAATGTTGGTAATGTCACTTACCCTGATGGATGATTGTAACAGTCAAAGCAGTGTATGTACAGTGCCTCAAAGATTGTAGGCACTCAGCATGCTTTAACTAATATTATTGTAACAAAAATGATATTGGATATTCATATCTGATTCAAATGTTAGGGTATAGATTAAAAATTAAATACAATGGCAATTTAATAGCTTTAGCAGTTCTGTTTAAATTATTGAGCAGCTCCTCTGGGCCAGGGCCAGTGCTTCGTTCTGAATATAAAAGGGAATGAAATAGGTTTGGTTACTGCCCCATTGGGGCTCATGGTCTGGGACAGAAAATAGACAATAAACACAAACAAACAAAACAACTAGCTTATAAGTACCCAGAATATCTGATTGCTTATAGATTTCTTCATACTACTGGCGGACTTGGTCACCTATAAATGGTCAGACATTTTGTAACTTATCTTTTCAATTACGGATTTCCTGTGATAAAGAAAGCATAGTTATTTTTTGAGGATATGTAGGAATTCACTTGTCTAGTGTTTCCCAAAAACCAGCAGTTTATAGCTGCCATTAATGTGGATTTAAGTTATTTTTATTACACGGTCACTTAAATATTTATAAATATCAAACCTGGTAGAAACTCCTTTTGCTTATGTAGCCATAAAACCAAAAGAAATTTATAAGTCAAAACTCCAAAAACAGTGAAACCCAGACTCAAATACATTGGGTCATGTTGTTTTGCTGTAACTAAATTATCAGTAATGGATATCAGTATGTTTGCATAATTTATACAAATTTGTTTCATTTGTGGAATGATGATTAATCATTTGATTAATTCTTTTTATCGTTGTAGTTATTTTTTCTTTTTAATGAGGACTTCATTTAACACTACCGATCCATTATTTTTGGAGGGTTAGTCAATTTAATAGTTAAGTATTTACTGTGTTTTTTCTGCTAAACTTACTGAGAATGATCTTTTGCAAATGGGTACATATAAGAATGAATCCATGAAATAAGTACATCATTTGGAACATGAGCACGCCTCTGATTGCTACAGCCCAGAATATTTTAGGTTTGATGTAAGTAAGCTAACATTTACTGTGTGTTGACTTAATTGTCTCACTCCCTTCACTGTGCTAAAAATCTTCTTTCAACATCATGTTCTGATATATTTGTCTTTTTTTTGGGGGGGGGGATTATTTTTATGTTAAAATTCTCTGCTCTCCTTTTCCTAATAGCCCAAGACTGTTAAAGTAGTAGTTTTAATGCTTTATGTCATTATCTTAGAAATATTTCCAAGTTTAAATTATTGCTACAAAAAATTAAACATGCACAAAGGAGTAGACATGGGAGAATTGTTTTAATTTTGACCTTAGAGCATGCCATCTGAGTAGCCAGAGGAGTCTTCACTGCTTAATGAAAATGAGACTCTCATTTGAGGTGACCCTTGGCACCAGAATGATCCTTAATAAAATCGAAAACAGAGAACTGAAGTAGCATGACTTACACAGTTATAAGGGTGTCATCCAGATAATCGTGTATATTTAAGAAACACTGATTAATATGTTCCTTTTAATTTACTACAGAGAGATTGATGCTCTGAGGGGTCAATACAATAAGCCAAAAACAAACAAAAAACACTCATTGCCACTGAGTTGATTCCAACTCATTGCAACCCTTTAGACTATTTAAAAGGGTATATATATATATATATATATATATTTATAAGGGTATTATATATATATATGTTATATATATAATATATATGTTATATATGTCAGACATTTCTCAATACAAAAATGAGAAAAAATCCTTTATTCTTAAAATTTTTCTCTTAAGCATTGAAAATGATAGAACAATACAATTTCTCATATTTCTATCTGCCACCCTAACAATACAGTGTACATTTTCCTTCTAAACATCCACAGAAATGGATATTAGTGAATTGTAATGACTAGGGAATCTAATAACAGAACTTCAAATGCTAAGAAGGAGAGAGAAAAATTATTCTCAGAAGGGTATGACATTAAACAAAAGGGGAGGAGGGGGACCAACAGAAAATGAGGAAGACAAAGCCGCAATCAGGTTAATCTTCACAGGTTCAAGTTCTGAGTTTGAGAAAAGCAGGCACAGATCCCGTCACTCATTTTTGTTCCGTAGGCAGCTGTTTCTGATCAGGAAAGGAAGAAAATGAAACGTAAAGGAGACCGGTATTCTATGCAGACCTCTCTTATCGTAGCAGCTCTGAAGCGCCTGCTGCCCATTGGATTGAACATCTGTGCCCCTGGCGACCAGGAGCTCATCGCTCTGGCCAAGAATCGATTTAGTCTGGTAAGTTTCCTTTTCATGCCAGTGGTAATGATCATTTAACCTCCAGACTCCAGGGAGTTTGAACTCCTTTTTCTCAGTGCTCTGCATCAGTATTTCTTTTGCATTAAATATTTTATTAAGCAGTGTTTCTGCACTGGCTCTAGGACTCAGATAGAAAGGCTGCCTATTTTTTTGGAGGCCATTTTTATTTCTAAGTTATGTTAATCACCTCCAGTGGATATTGAGGAACCAAAGACACAGACAAATCACTGGTAGTGAAAAAAATGGATTTTATATGAACTCCTTTATAAGTCTTGTGATGAGACATCACATTCAAATTTATGAAGGGTCATTTTTCAGTGTTGGAAGCATAATGCACTGTGCTGACAGCAGACTAGATAAGGTGTTGACTTTTAAATAAGCAGCTCTTCTTCTCAAGAGTCAAGATTTAAGTTCTCAAAAAACTGGAAATAGAACTACCCTGTGATACAGTAATCCCACTCCTGGGTATATACCCTAGAAACCTAAAAAATAATGATACAAACAGACATATGCCCACCTGTGTTTACTGCTTTATTCACAATAGCAAATAAATAGAAACAACTGAAGTGTCCAACAGCAGACAAATGGAGAAGCAGATTGTGGTACATACATACAATGGAATACTACACAACCACAAAGAACAATGATGAGTCCGAGAAACTTATTATAATGTGGATGGAACTAGAGGGTATAATGCTAAGTAAAATAAATCAAGCATATAAGGGTAAATATTGTATGATCCCTCTTTCATAAGACAAGAATAGATAAATATAGAGAGACCAGTGTTCATTGGTGGTTACCAGGGAGAGAAAGGGGGTGGGATGGGGAAAGTATGGTTTATACTATACAGACTAAGTTATTTTTGGTGATGGTAAAAACAGCACCAAAGTAGATGTAGTGGGCACAGCACAGCACAACCAAAGTTAAAACAAGTGTTTGAGCATACATGGATGGATATAGGCAAATTGGTATACAGGTAGGTACAGGTGTGTACATAGGTGAGAACAGATAGAAGTACCTATAAGTACATGTAAATACAAATATGTGGGTGTAGGCACATATATTCATTGAAGATACAAATATGTATACTCCTTAGACATAACCAAACACCTTCTGACATAGGTTTTCTGGGTTTGAAGCTTAGCACCATAGTCTCAGGCAACAACTCAGTTAATTGGCATAACACAGTTCACAAAAATCATGATCTACGTCCTAGTGAAGTGAGTAGCATCTGGGATCTTAAAAGCTTGTGAGTAGCTTTCTAAGACAAAACTACTCTGCTCACTAGGAGCCAAACATTAAGAAGGTAACCAAAAGTGCAGAGAAGAAAAAGTCTACACAAGACACAACCTCATCTATCCTGAAACCAGAACTAGATGGTGCCTGACTACCACCACTGACAGCTCTGATTGGGGTCACTGTAGTTGATCCTGGATAGAATGGAGAAAAATATGGAGCAGAACTCAAATTGTTATTAAAAAAAAAAAAAAAAAGTGAGACAAACTGCAACAGTGGAGAACAGAGGACTCCCTGAGACTATTTCCCTGAGACAGTCTTTAAACCTAGAACCGCAGCTATCCCCTGAGATCACCTTTTAGAGCAATAGCAGAGCGACACACAGAATACAGGATATTACCTATAAGATTGGTGCCCTACTTGAAAAACATCAATATGAGACCAAAAGGTCAACAATTACTCAAAAGCAAAGATGTGAAGATAAGGGGCCAGGGAAACTAGAGTACTGGAAAGGGACCAAACTGAACACAATGTGTCACTGAACATTTTGTGTGGATATTGTCAAATTGGGCCCTAACCTGCAGTGTAAACTTTCACCAAAAACTAAATAAAATATTATTTTAAAAAATAGAAAAAAAAAAAGATTTACATTCTCAAGCTTTCTTTAATGTCCTCTGTTTTTCCTCTTCATGGTTATAGAGATGACAATGCAATCTTTCAAAAATATGCACTGGAATTGCTATTTTATATATTTTTTTTAAATTGGAGGGCATTTTGTCCCCCCCGATACCAGCAGAGAATCACTTGTATATGTAGAGTGGGCCACCAGAGCTGAGCTAATTGAGGGACGGGTGTGCAGAGTGGTCTATGTAGCTGTGTCGACAGTTGTTTCACATTGGGTGCACGGATGTATGCTCCTTGCAATTACTGGATCATGGCACATATTACTAGGTATTAAAGTAGTTTTGTGGAGAATCGAGAGAATACTGGAGATATATTTGACTTCATCCCAAGGGAATCCATGTTTCTTTTCTTTTTTTTTTTAAATTGTACTTTAGATGAAAGTTTACAGAGCAAAGAAGTTTCTCATTAAACAATTAATACACATTGTTTTGTGACATTGCTTGTCAATCCCATGACATGTCAACACTCTCCCGTTCTGGACCTTGAGTTCTCTGTTACAAGCTTTCCTGTCCCCTCCTGCCTTCTTGTCCTTGCCCCCGGGCTGGTGTGTCTGTTTAGTCCCATTTTGTTTTATGGGCCTGTCTAATCTTTGACTGAAGGGTGAAACTCAGGGGTGACTTCATTTCATAAGGATGTCCAGGAGTCATATTCTTGGGGTTTCTCCAGTCTCTGTCAGACCAGTAAGTCTGGTCTTTTTTTATTTTTTATTTTTGTGAGTTAGAATTTTGTTCTGCATTTTTCTCCAGCTCTGTCTGGGACCCTTTATTGTGATTCCTCTCAGAGCAGTCGGTGGTGGTAGCCAGGCACCATCTAGTTGTGCTGGATTCAGTCTGGTGGAGGCTGTGGTAGTTGTGGTCCATTAGGCCTTTGGTGTAATCTTTCCTGCGAACCCATGTTACTGCCTCTCTTCTTGTTACGGATTAGAAGCTCACTTCCCCTGAGTCTTAATGTACTTACCCGTGAAGTTAGAGTTGGTTGCATCGAGTCACAGTGGCATCAAGAAAATACCTGAAAGAGAACCCCCCAAATTTGTGGGATGCATTTGTATCTAATAAGGGGGTTTGTTCAGACATACACTATTTGAAAAGAGGTTTGCGTTATTTTTATTGACTTATGATCATTAAGACTTCCTTTAGGTAATATTTATTTCTTGACAGAAAGACACCGAGGATGAAGTACGAGATATAATCCGCAGTAATATTCATTTACAAGGCAAGGTAAGCTAAAGTTTATTCTAACTCACATTTAGTGTGTGTCTATATATATATATATACCCAAAGAACAAACCAATTGCCATCAAGTAAATTCCGACTCGTAGTGACCATATAGGACAGAGTAGAACTGCCCCATAGGGTTTCCAAGGAGTGTCTGGTGGATCCAAACTGCCAGCTTTTTGGTTAGCAGCCGAGCTCTTAACCGCTGTGCCACCAGGGCTCCATGTATATATCAATTAATCTCTCTCTCTAGAATAATCCTACAAATAATGTTACTTTAGCGATTAAGATAGTGAAAATATATTATTTTAATCAGTAATTTTATCCTACTTGCAAACTCTCTATTAAAAACTCCAAATATAATATGATACGTTGTTTAAAGGAGATAATTAGAGTGTCAGAGTTCGTAAACAGTCTGTCACCAATTGAAATAAAGTTTGGATATGCCCTTTGTATAGTTGAGCTTGAAGCCTTTGGGACATGGAGGCAGGTGTCCACCAGAAATTAGTGCTCAGAAGTTAAATACGTGTATTTAAGAGTCATTAGTACGTAGGCGGCAAAGAGAATTTCTGCAATAGGAGTAAATGCATTTACCCAGTGAAAGGAGTGTACATTTAGAAGAAAAAATGGATGGAACCCGAGATAACACCTACATTTTAATGATGAGAGAAAGAATTGCCAGATGTAGTTTTTTTAGTCCAGTAAGCATTCACTATTATTTGGAATTTTTTCATAACTGTGAATAAATTAATCATTTGTTCCCAAAACCTGTCATTAATCATTTGTTCCCAAATAGTAAGTAAAGGCTTACTATTTAGACTCAGTCTGTTTGCTTTTATTCTGGTATCTCTTCTGAAGATTTTTTTTTATTATTATGAAAATGTCAAATATGCAAAAGTAGTTAGGACAGTACAATGTATGCCTTTCTGGCCATTAAAATGTCACTTTCTAAATATCCAAACTATTCATTTTCTTCTAGTACTTTGAAATATAGTATGATAAAGATAAGACATGCTTTTACAATAGTCACAATGCACAAATACATATTTAGAGCAAATTTCATGTGAACTTTGATATGTACTCACTCGTAAATTTAATATTAACTTTTGGAGATTAATTCCTATTAGAACCTCTGTTCAGTCAGATAGCAAAAAAGATTTTGAAAATTGTTTAAATGTTCATAAAACCTCAAGTTGGACCTAAGTGAATCGGTTACATTAAAACCTTTATTCACCTTTATGGAAAGACACTAAATTTTGTTGTGGTGGTTGTTTGTTTTACATACACGGATTTTTTTTAGTAGATCACGTACCCCTTGAAAGGGTCTCGTGTATTCCCAGGGGACCCTA
Organism: Trichechus manatus latirostris; assembly: GCF_000243295.1. Classification (NCBI taxonomy): domain Eukaryota; kingdom Metazoa; phylum Chordata; class Mammalia; order Sirenia; family Trichechidae; genus Trichechus; species Trichechus manatus. Next base: position 1,044,778 of record NW_004443957.1, on the reverse strand, counting down.
CACACACTTTGAGGACCACTGGTCTAGTACACACAACTAGTGAGTAGAGACAGGAGATGTTCAGTACCTGTTAGTTTATGCTTATCTCGGGAAATGAGCAAATAAAGAAGGCTATTTCTTAGATAAGCAGAAAGAAATTGTTTCCTTATTTTCTAGAGATCACATGTAGGAATACGTTGCACAGTTTATATTATGTACTGGGGAGAGGAGGGAAGGGGGCAGAAAAGGAGACTTTTATAGTCAGTGTTTCACCTTCAAATGAATGAGACCTGAAAATAAAGAGGTAATGCATATACTTTTTGACATTTCAGTCTATACTTTGTTATGCTAGGAGTTGTGTGTACTTATGGAGCTACACAGAGTTGCAAAAATGAATTCTTTTGTTCCTAGCTCCTTCTTCAATACCTTGAATTGAAATTGTAGGGAGAGTAATACTGGGGGTGAGGGGAGTTTAGAGAAATAGTCTACTTATTTTGCTAAATACAGGTAAGAATGCATATTCATGTACCAAAGCATCATCTTCAGATGAAAAAGTACATGGAGAAAAAGGATTTTGTTTTATTAAAGAACATTGAGTATGCTGAGCTTTATATATTTTATATTTTTTCCTCTACAGAAAAGTTTGTTTTGAAATTTCAATCTATATTGTCTCAGACTAGTAATAATGAAGTTTTAGATGTTGTCCGTTTAATTCACTTCATAACACTCAGTCTCCTGTTTTTAATGGATGTTTCAAAGGGAAAGAGAAAGATAAGGGGGTTGCTTTGCTTATTGTTACTGATTTCCCTGCAGTCCCTGGGTTAAGAACGTCTGACTTATGTACAGCACGTAGTTACGAACCAACTCCCATAAAGCTCATTATATTAAGAATTTGAGGTACATACAATGGTTCGTAATAACATATGGGCACTACTTTGCAACACGAATCAAAACATTATTATTATTGTTACTGTAATTATTATGTTAAAGATGTTTCAGAGTATCTGGAGGTGTTTCTTTAATGATTTTTATGCGTAGAAATGTACACTGTATACTACAGATTAAGACGAACATTTGACTGACATTAGAGTCAAACCATACCCACTTGTGCTTACTTACATACAAATTCGACTTCAAGACAGATTTAGGAATGGAACTCGTTTGTAATCTGGAACTTCCTGTATACTAATTCTATATTACTTCTTTGAAGTTACGTGTTCCAACCCCTGTTAAGATGCTTATATTAGTATTTCTTCCTTAAAAACCTGCAGACTTCAGTCATGTTTCTACTTAGGAAATCTGACAGTATTAAAAGGTAAAATGTAAGAATGCCTTTGCTGTGTTGTAAGAATATGACTGTCTAGAGACCCTCGTTGATTTTCACTGTTTAGTATATTTGTTTCAGTGAGACTAAGCTCTGTTGTGGAGTCCCTCCATGTATAGATAAATCTGAACATATATCATTGCCTGTAAGAATAAATATGCAAGTCTTTTAACAGTTTGACTGTGAAAGGAGAAGAGACAGATAAAGGATTGCTTTGCCCATCCCCGTTTCATGACTCACTCCAACTTATCCTTAAGTCCTAACTGAAACTGCACTTGTTTAGGGAAATCTTCCCAACCACCAACAGATTATGTTAAGAATCATGGTACCCTATATTTCTTATTAGTAACCCTTATCACACTTGCACATATTTGTTTAATGTCTGTCTCCCCTACAAGATTATAAATTCCATGAGTCTTAGGATGTTGTCTGTGTTGATTTCTGCACAGTGTTTTAACATTGGCCTGTGCTCAGTATAATTTTTGATTGTCTCTTTAGAAATAGGTCTTCCCCTCTGTAGATTGTAACCTTGAATTTTATAAACTTTTTTTCTTTTTGCTGCAGTTAGAGGATCCTGCTATTAGGTGGCAAATGGCTCTTTACAAAGACTTACCAAACAGGACTGAAGATACTTCAGATCCAGAGAAGACAGTAGAAAGAGTATTGGATATTGCAAATGTCCTTTTCCATCTTGAACAGGTTAGATTTTGAATTTACTTAATAATGTTTGCATTAACCACATAAAATATTTTAAAAGGAGGATGTGTATTAATTCAACTATGGGCCAAAAAACATATACGTTAAGGATGTTCATTATAAAGAATATGTGAATCAAGAGTTTTGTATCTAATAAACACAATTTTAATCATATAATTCTTATAGGAATATGTAGATAATATATTTTGGGAGAGTAAAGCCTTTGTTTTATTGTCCTTTTCAAAATATTTCTAAAATTATACAGATAATTAGGATTATGTACTGAATTCTAAGTTATTATGCCAAAATCAGGAGTTATACCTGATTTCAAATATTTTATGCATATATCATTTTTTTTAAATAATATTTTATTATGTTTTCAGTGAAAGTTTACACAGCAAAGTAGGTTTCCATTTGACAGTTTCTATATGAATTGTTCAGTGACATTAATTACATTTTCCACAACGTGTCAACATTCTCTTCAATTGCGCTCTGGTGGTTCCATTTCCAGTGCTCTAGTTTCTCTGCCCCCATGTCTTCTCATCTTTGCTTTAGAGTAATTGTTGACCTTTTGGTCTCATATAGATTTTTTTTAATGATTGTATCAGTTTTTATTACTGGTCATAACAACATGTTTCATATATTATCTTTCACTAGTTCAATATTTGAAGTGATTTTTTTTTTTGGCACTTGCTTAGCCTTTCTTTTTATTAGAGTTTTTTTTTTTTTAGTTTATATTTTCTAAGATCAGGAATAAATTACATTTAGACAACAGCAATGCATTGATATTAAAATCATATGAGAAAGATGCTTTTATCTAGTTTTCCAGCTGTATCCTATTTTATACTACAAAGCTTATTGTGTGTTTGATTTTCTTTTTCATTACCTTTGCTCAGAAATTCTGAAACCAATAATATTTAAAACATTATCAATCAGTGGATTATGTTTTTCTATAACAGATCCTCTGGCTAAAGTAAAATATCTGCAATCAGGGATGTGTATTCTAATTGTCATGAAGTCCATTCAGCAAAGTAACATCAGATTTGGAAGCACACACCTAACAGAGTGATCTGTCCCTGTGCCTTTATGACAGCACATGCCTGACATGACTGAGAAGTTATTTTACACTGAACAAAAAACAATTAAACGCTCTATATCATCTCAGGAACTTCGTCACATAAATGTTTTGAAGAACATTTTTTTTAACTTTGTATCTCTTTTGACCATATTTGAACATAGTAGTGTATCAATAATAAACATTTTACTTTGAATCCCATTTTACAGGATCTGGCCAGTTAAATAAGATAAAGATATCATCTAATAAGGAGTCCCTGGGTGGTGCAAATGGTTAAGCACTCAACTAAAAGATTAATGGTTCAGCTCCACCCAGAGGTGCCTCAGAAGAAAGGCTTGGTGATCTACTCTCAAAAGGTCACAGCCTTGAAAACCCTGTGGAGCAGTTCTACTCTGACACACATGGGGAGTCAGAATCGACTTAATGGCAACTGTTTTTTGTTTTTTTTGGGTTTTCTGGTATTATCTAGTATAATATGTTTTTAATTTCCTTCTTGCTTACTCAAATGCCCCTCAAAATGTTAATAAACTCTCCAATGCCATGTAATTTATTGGGATACACGATGAAATTTAACTAAGAAACTCATAGACCATATGGCTATCAACACACATTCACATTATATAACACTTTCAAACTTAGTATTTTTCCCTTAATAATTCTGTAATATTTTTCATGAAATACTATATAAATAAAAATTATCATCATGCAGCAGATAGCAAGACTCGAAGTAGTAACATTCTAAACGATTTATATAAAGCCATAGAATCGTGTTTTGACAATTATATACACATTCAAAATTATTCTTAAATGTTCATTAAATGTCTGTTGGGGTGCCAGTTCTGGAAGCATTACTCTACCTGAAGTTTTTAATTCTTTCTGATTTTCATACACTTATCAAGATTTACTTGAATGGATTTTAAATACAATAAATGAAGCCTATTGAGTTCTGATTAAATTTTTATATTCATAAAATATATTCAATCATGCTGAATGATTTCATTTGTGAAGTAGTGAGATTCACTTTACTAAGCATCCATTTATTCTTTGAACCCTGGATGCCCTACCATATGCCTGCTTTATGCTCAGCAGGTACGGGTGGTTGAGTGCTATCCCTGACATACTGTAGGGAAGGATGTGGACAACATAGATAAACATGTCATGATATAGATGTACTTGGATAATAAAGTGTCTGAAGAAGGTTATCCAAGGAGCCCAAACTTAATCTAGGTGCGAGGGAGGTAATCCCTGTGTAAATCTTAAAAGGTAAATAGAAGTTATCTAGGAAAAGGTAGGAGTCCCTGGGTGTTGCTTAAAGTGCTTGAAGGCTAACTGAAAGGTTGGAGGTTCAAATGCACTTAGAGATGCCTTGGAAGAAAGGTCTAGTGATCTACTTCTGAAAGATCGCAGCCACTGAAAAACCCTATGGAGCGCAGTTCTACTCTGACACACGTGGTGTTGCCATGGGTCAGAGTGAACTCGACAGCAACTAGTTTTTTAAGAAAAGGTTAAGAGTATCAGATTTCAGTTAAGACCAAGTACTCTTAAATACTAAGGATAGAATGAGGCTGATTGAAATGAAAGGAGGATTTTTGAGTAAAAAAAGAAATTGTCAGTTTTCAAAGACTAGAAAATAGGGAACAATATCTGTATATAATTTATTTCTTTAATACTCCTATTCATGTTAATTTGTAACTGAGTCATAGAGGTTGCTAAGCTCAGTGCAAAAACAGTAGGTACACGGAAATACTTACTGATTTAATTTATCTCAAATATAGGCAAACTTTAAAAATGTATGTTTTGCATTATACATCTGCTAATTTATCTCATGAGAGTGGGCTGTCTCCTTAGAATTTCCTAAAACTCAAACTCTAGCCAAGCTAGCACATTCACACATGGAAGCATTCAGGTAGTCTCAAGATGCATTTTGGTGTTAACCATTGAGTCACAGATTGACAAATATCCATTTACTTGATTTACAGAAAAGCTCGCTATACAGAGTTTTTCATTGTATAATAAAACGTTCTGCCAAATAATAAACTCCATGATGGCAGAGACCTTTTCTAAACAGCTCACTTTGTATCTCCATTGCCTAGGTAATCAGTATGTATCATGACTATCACCCATGCTGATCGGAATGCCTTATTCCCATAAAAAGCAACCATTTACAGCTTGGATCTCAAAATGGAACTTTAAGTTGAAATGGCTTGGGCCTAAATGAACAACATTATCCTTGATTCTGTTTTCACGTATAATGTTAAATTTCAACAATGTTTTGCTTCACTTAGTACATTCATGAAGAAAACTGACGTGGACAGTTGATCTTCTGGGAGGGAGGATCACAGGAATAAGTTTGTTTAGTGGTTAAGAGCTAACTGCCAACTGAAAGGTTGGCAGTTTGAACCCACCAGAGGTTCCAAGGGAGAAAAGACCTGGTGATCTGCTCCTGTGAAGATTACCACTTAGGAAACCCTATGGGGTAGTTCTGCTCTATCACATGGGATCACTATGAGTCAGAATCAACAACAGGGACAAAATAAACAAGTTGATTCTTGTATATCTCTAAACCACTATAGTCCAAACATTCTTAATGTTTTCTTTAGGCAATATTACATTCATATTTTGACCCTTTTAATACCACAAAGGATAATAAATTTAGTTTTACTTTTGAGTTAACATAACCATTTTTCTTTCTTCCAGAAATCTACATGTGTGGGCTGGAGATATTACAATCTGGGAAGTATAATGTTTAATTGCCTAGAAATTACTAATTTTAGAATCATGTTGGGATTTTCTTCTCTCTTACTTATAATTAATCTCTTTTTCCTCTTGCAGTTCCAAACACCCTTAGCTAATATATAGAGCTTGCTTGCATCATTTGTTGCCACTGTTGAAGTCTCATTTGTACCTATCTAACAAAATAGTATAAATATTTTAACATTTCTGCAAAATTAAATCCTTTTACCCACTCCTAATACTATGTTCATGAAGCCTTGTCATCTTCTACTCATCCTGTAATATTAAGAAACAGTAGAATTTTTATTAGAATTTTTTAACCACCTCTGTTCATGTTTAAGGAGCTCTGGTGGCACAGTGATTAAAAGCACTCAACTGCTAACTGAAAGTTTGGCGGTTTGAAACCACCAACCTCTCCATGGGAGAAAGATGTAACAATCTTCTTCCATAGAGATTTACAGGCTTGGAAACCTTATTGGGTCGCTATGAATCAGAATCAACTCGACGGCAGTGGGTTTGGTTTTTTTTTTAAATTCATGTTTACTGCTATCACTCCACAGATAAATTAGTTACAATGGATGCATACCTAAGAAAGGAGTAATTTTTTATGTAGGCAGAAAATATATTTTAGAACCATAATGTAAAAGGCAAAGAACATTTTGAGAGAATGCAAACAGTTTCATACACAATGGTTTTATATTTCCTTGATTTTAAAGATGACATAGCTTCTAATGCGCACACTATTGGGAGAATATAGTATTTTTATTAAAGAAACTTTACAGCATTTGGAGCTACCTCAAATTTAGTATTGAGCAATTGTTAAGACTTGGGCTTTCCCTTAAGAACTTGAAGGCCCTTTTGGAATTGGAATTCCAAATGTAAGTTAGTTAGAAAGTGCAGCTGTCTAGCATTATATTTTTGAGGCTAGTTTGGAGCGTAAATGATTTACTTACGTGTTTGTTTGTTTGTTGATCTTATTCTACCTCAGGTGGAACATCCTCAGAGATCTAAAAAGGCTGTGTGGCACAAACTGCTGTCTAAGCAGAGGAAAAGGGCAGTGGTAGCCTGCTTCCGAATGGCTCCCTTATACAATCTCCCAAGGTCAGAATTTGTTTAATGTGTGTAATAGATTATAGTTATTGTCCCTAATAAGGGATAGGAGTCTAGCCTCTAACTAAACATGAGTCCAGTAGCCCAAGAGAAGGATAGGAGAGGTTTACTGCTCTTCTGTGTAAGGTTTGATCTTGTTTTTCTTTTTTGGCTATTCCCAGAGGACTGTGATCTGAAATGTAATTGTTAAATGACTCCTAAATACCATTGCAGACCTGCTCACCTATGTGAGGCGAGATGAGTAATTAGGAGCTCATTCTTTAGGGTCAGCCTACCTGGATTTGAGCCCTGGCATCTCCACGGCCTGGCCATGTGGCATAGGTCAAGTGACTCACCTGTCTTCATTGTAGTTTTCTCTTCAGTGCAATGATAGGCCCTACCTCATAGAGCTGTTCAGATTATTTAATTGGTCAGTGTATACAGAGTGCTTAGAACTGTGCTTGGCACAATGAATCTTAGTTGTTATTATTATTGTTGTAATTATTAGCATCTTGGGGAAAGAATTGATATGGAACTGACTTATGGAAATAATGCAAATACATTTGACAAACCCAACAACCTTCTCTTAGAGGTATAGGATGCAGAGACATAACCTGGTTAACAGAGACATAATCTGGTGCATTCAAGTCTGGCTTGGTGGCCTGAGGAACCATTTTGGTCTTGCAGTTCCCCTATAAATTGTGCTTTCACACTCTGAACTTGATACAAGTGCATGATTCCCATGCCTGCTACACAGGACTCAGTTCAGCTACAGTCCTTTATGAAACATCTCTAACCGAGCCACACACCCCTACCTCTTTCAACTTGAACGCTTCTACCTATTTGTTTCCAAGACACATTTGTACACACCTTTAGTGGTAGCATTTTACTTCGGTTTTGGGGCTATTTGTCCCTCTGATTCAGATGTTGAGATCTTTTAGAGTTTTGTTCAATGTTATATCCTTAGCACCTAGAGTGCTACCTGCTCCATTGGCATTCAGTAAATGAATGAATAAAGGTAGGGAGTAAGAAAAAAAAAAGTCCAAAACAAACAAAAGGTCACACCTCTGCCCTGAGCTTAGACAGTGTTCTATCTTTGAGGTTACTGAGGAGGTGAAGGTCCACACTATTTAGGTTGTTTTTCTTTAGAGAGGATACAGGGTGAGAGTTCAGAGGCTGAGCTCATTTCAGTGGAATCAAGTGTTGGCCTCACTCGGATTATTCAGTGTTCACGTCTCATCAACTTCACGATGGTTTTCTCTGATTCTTCCGGTCACTGGTCTTTGATTTTATAGACCACTTATCATCAGTTTCCTAGAATTTAATCACTGGATATATACTCTTATGTAGTTCAATTCATATATTTTGCTTTGGCATCCTCAGGGTACCCATGTATTGTCAACTCAAGCGTGGAGTCATTCCTCTGCTGACTTGTTCCATTATCTATCAGAGCCACCTATGTCATAATAGATACCACTCAAGAGCATCTATCCGATGTGCTTTTCATTCTTTATTTCATTTTAAGACTCACAAAACTGAAATGTAGTAGAGGTCAGCCTAGTTTAATAAGTGAGAAAAATGAAAATTGGAAAAGTTAAATAACTTGCTCAATGTTAGAAAGCTTAGAAGTGACTGAGCCAGGATTTAAACCCACATCAGTGTGGCCCCAGGAGCCTTGCTCTAGCCATTGCATATGTGTTGCCTCCCAATCAAGAATAGAAAGTTTAGAGAACAGTTGATCTAGTGATAAGCACCCCTGAATACCTTTTCAATTTAAAAACAAACCCTTTGTTTGAAATTGTGCTTATCTTCTAGGCATCGAGCTGTCAATCTCTTTCTTCAGGGATATGAAAAGTCTTGGATTGAAACAGAAGAACATTACTTTGAAGATAAACTGATAGAAGATTTAGCAGTATGTTTTTAATGGGGTTATAAGATGAAAGACGGTTTGGGCTTGGCAGAATAAAGTTGGTGTGGGAAGTTCTCATGTAATACTGAAGAAAAATATCATTACAGTATGTTGGTCTTAGGAAACTTTTTATCTCAGTTATTCTATATTCAGTGTTTAGGGGAAAGTTCACTCTTTTTATTTCAGAGCAATCTTACCAACCTCAGGTGATTTGGCATTTAAGATGAAAAAGTACTTTATTATTAACTAAATTTTGATGCAATTATTCTCTTAAACCCTTCCTCAAAGCACCTTTAAACCCTCCAGAACCAGTATAGAACTATAAAATGCTAAAAATAAGCTGAAGGTTAACAAAAGCCAATGAAAAGTTTCTGATTCTAAAAACTCCACAGGGCAGAGAAGCTGGACTGGACAGGAGAACAGCAGACAGTCATGATAGATGCAGCGCATGCCAGGTAGAATGCTAGTCTAGCTGGCTGTTAAGGAGGATTGTTACTGCCACTGCTGCATGCAGGAGTGATCATCTCAACCTTTTATAAGTCACGAACCCATTTAAAAATCTGATGAAGACTTTGGGCCATCTTCTCAGGGAAATATATAAGCATACTGTCTCATATATTTTTTTTAATAAAACGTATATCACAAAAAGTTTGCTGTGTAAACATCTTAAGTATACAATTCAGTGACATTAATTATAGTCACAAAGTCATGCAGTCATTACCACTGTCTATTTCCAAAATTTTTTTATCATCCCAAACAGAAAGTAATCGCTTAAGCAATAACTCCTAATTACCCCCAACTCCCAGCTCCCAAACGTTGATAAACATCTGTCTCTGTGCATTTCCTGTTGTAGATATTTCATATAAGTGAAATCATACAGTACTTGTCCTTTGGAGTCACACAGACTTTTGCAAACTAGTTCAGGATGCTTCGTGATTCCCAAGTTAAAAACCACTTGTCAATAAGTTTTTTTTTTTTTTTTTTTGTGTGTGTGTGTGGTAAATGTATATGTAACAAAACATTTGCCATTTCAACAATCTTCACAAGTACAGTTTACTGACATTTATCACGTTCATCATGTTCCCAAATTTTTTCATCACCCTTAAAGAAGCTCCGTGTCCCCTAAGCAATGAGTCCTCCTCTTCTGCTCCTTCCACCTGCCCCTGGTAACCATTAATATACTTCGGTCTCTATACACTTATCTATTCTAGATATTTCATATAAGTGGAATCATACAGTATTTGTCCTTTTGTGACAGACTTATTCCACTCAGCATGTTTTCAAGGCTCATCCATGTTGGAACATGTATCAGGATTTCATTTCTCTTTATGGCTTAATATAAAAGTTATTCTTTAACTCACAGATTATTAAGGGATATAATACATAAAACTAATCCAGTTCTTAAAAAGCCTAACATCTGTCTGCCCTCATATTTTCTTAAATAAATTCATTTTGTCTTTAGAATCAGAACAACCCATGGAATGTTTGGATGTCTTGTAGAAATTTGCCCAGAACTCACAACATTAAGCCTTAAACAAGGAAAGAAATCTTTCATGTAGACAGAAAATCAGTCTAAATGAGTGACTAAGTTAATGAAGAAATACAATTCATTAAATCAGTCAACAACAACAAAATAATTAAGATTAGTTAATTCTACAGTTAATAAAAATGATTAGTCAATTTCCTTGATGTTAAAGTTTTATCCAGTAATTTTTTTAAATTTCAAAAGTAACTGAAAATGGAATAAAATTAATATTTAAGCAGTTCGAGCATTAACTCATTTAACATTTTTTTACTGTAATTATTTGTGTGGGTAAAGAAAATGTTTCATTTCATAATCAGTTTGCATTTTTGTGTGAACTAAATTTTTATACTTGAGGTGACAACATTTTACTGCAAATCTTCGTAAATTGAGCCCTCTCTAGAGCTAAAATCTGTGTAGCAAATACACTTTCAGCTAGTTATGATTTGGCTTTGTAAGAATAGCATTCAGAATTATTAAATGAATGTTAGTTATCTTTGCCCATACTCTTTTTCGGTTAAATTGTAAATATCTCTGTTTTAAGCTATGTAGTTTTCCACTGGTAACATAATGTAGACACATATCACACACACACACATACATATCAATAGCAGAAAGAGAAGGACTTTCCTTTTATTCTTTGTGCCTAACTATCATATTTCGCTTGGATCTGAGTGGACATTTCACTGAAATGTGAAATTATATAAATATGACTTTTTTGTAGAAACCTGGAGCAGAACCTCCAGAAGAAGATGAAGGCACTAAGAGGGTTGATCCTCTACACCAGCTGATCCTTCTGTTCAGTCGAACAGCTTTAACAGAGAAATGGTATGGTTGGAAAGGCTCACATGATACATAGGAGGCACAGATAAAGTCCATGTCGGAGTATTTTATGTATCATGTATTCATGTTTCAATTTCATCTTGTTCTTGTTAGGAGAGAGAGTTGTTCAGAGAATGACCAGTTTGACATATACCTATGTACATTCTCCCTCTTAGCTATTCATTCAATTTCAGATCTGGATATCTATGTGTTCTAATTTTTCTTAACAGCTTGGAAGTTAGCTGATTTAGTTGATTCTGATTCGTCTTAGAAAATGATTTTTCTCTTTATCACAAACAGTTTTATAAATAAAACAAAAGAGCCTGAAGCTGATTCTAGTACCAAAAATATATGGAGATTGATGGTGACCCAAATTTTCCCGGGTAGATTGTGACTCCCCTGTGGGATAGGTGTTAGGAAACCTTTGGGGACCTGATGAGCCATCATCTCAACTTGGAGTTTTCTTTGAGATCTATTTTAAGGGTACTTCCCCATTTTTCTTGGCTCCTGCAGTCTTAGTCATGAGAATTCACCAAAGCCACAAAGGGCAATATGTTTCAGTTAAATAAGAAACATATTCCTATGCCTGATAATCAGAATGACTTCAGCCTTTGCTCATTACAAGGGGCACTTCACAGATTAACTCTGTAGAAGAAGCATTTCAGAGGTTATAAAATCTTTATCTGCCTCTGTGCTGTGTGAAAGAAAACCTACCTTGCCCCAGGCTTTGCCTGTTCTGTGCAAAACCTGGGACATAATTTAATTGACAGTCTCTGTCCTCAGAAGTCTTGAAGACTTCATTTGACCACTTGCATGCCATGATAATGTACATTTCTCCCTCTTAGCAAATGTAATCCATCCTCTCTCTCACTATTTCTCTCTCTCTTATTATTTCCTAACTAACAAAATCATCTCATCCCTAAGCATAGAGCAACTGTCTGTCTGGCATTGTCAGGTAATGAGGTATTTCTCATAAGTGAATGTTTCTGATGGCTGAAGTTTAAAACTGCTGAGATGACTGCAGATTTTAGGGGTTTATTGGTGGAAACCATTCTTAATATATTAACGGTTTCCATCTTCTTTAAAAAAAAGATAATAAACATGTTTTAACCTTAATTTTTAAGGATCATCATTGTGACCATCTTATTTTTTAACTGTATAGTAACATGATAATTTGGGGAGTCTTTCCATCAAAGGAGCCCTGGTGGTGCAGTGGTTAAGTGATACGGCTGCTAACCAAAAGGTCAGCAGTTTGAATCCACCAGCCTCTCCTTGGAAACCCTATGGCTCTGTCCTGAAGTGTTGCTATGGGTCAGAATCAACTCGATGACAACCGGTTTGGTTTTGTGTTTTTTCCATCAAATGTCAAATGTCACTTCTGCTGTCAAAGCCCCTACCTCGTTTAAATTTACTTGTCTCAAATTTTGTAGTTTGAAAAAATTAAAGTTGTTACATGTGCATTAAATCATTAGACCATCTATTTTGTGAGTCTTGAAGCTCTCTTCTGTAAGGTAAGGTGGGATAGACTTTGAGAACTCTGAGATCTTTCATTTCTGATTCTAGGATATTTTTGTATGAATAATATTGCCAATGATTTGTGTTAATTTAATTTCAAAAAGCATATTCATTGAAAATAAGCAAAGATTATTATATACAGTGATGGTATTTTTGCACATGATTAGCCTTCTACTTAAAAATTGATTTTTTTTCTTGTTTTCCATAGCAAACTGGAGGAAGATTTTTTATATATGGCTTACGCAGATATTATGGCAAAGGTAAATAACTATCCTTTCTGATTTTTAATGTTCAGTTTTAATAAAGGGAACTCATTTTCATCTAACAAAGATTAAGAATCTGTGCGTTTCTGGAATAAAACAGAATATTAGTGAATCTTAGAAACATAAGTGGCATTAAGCTCAACTTCTACTTGTTGCGTGAATATCTGCTATAATTTCCTTGACAAGTAATCATTGTTTACTACTTTAACATTTTACTTATGGGGTACTCATTAATTTTCCAAACAGTCATTCATTCAACAAATATTTACTGGGCATCGAGGTAGTGGGGATAAATGGTGAATAAGAAAGAAACACATGTACCCTGCCTTCCTGGGGTTTATCATCTGATGGGGAAGACAAGATTTAAACAAATGATTACGAACACTCTGATAAGCATAATAGCAGAATAACTATTAGGCGTTTTGGATACAGGTCATATAACATAGTAGTGGGACCTGCTTAGTCTAGGGCTTAGGGAAGTTGAATGTTGAAGGATAAGTTGGCCAAGAACAAATAGTGACAACTAGCATTTATTAAATATTTATTTCATTTAATCCTCAAACAGGAGGATGATTGAGGAGGTGAGGATAAAAGAAGAGTCAAGGTTTCTCTGAGTCTTCTGACTTGGCAACTGGGTAGATGATGGTGTCATTATTGAGATGGAGAGCACAGACTAACTGCAGGCTTGGGCAGGAGAGGAAGACGACAGAGTCAAATGTGGACATATTTAAGATGCCTGGGAGACATCTAAGTGGAGATATTTAGCATGTAATTAGGCATTCATGTCTGGCTTTCAGTATGTCAGGTAAGGCTTATACATACAGATGTGGGATTCATTAACATTAGATAGTAATTGAAGCCAGAGGAATGGATTATATCGCCCATGAAGAGAAGAAAGCCTAGGAAGGAACTTGTAAGGACACTGAATTGTAAGAGATAGTTAGAATAAAAGGAGCCCGTAAAACACACACACACACACACACACACACATACACAAGAATCTTAATTGTGAACTGATATAGGAGATATGGGAGGAAGTGTGTGGCCAATAAAATCATATTTTGTTGAGAGGCGGAACAAGGTAAGGATTGAAAAATCTCCAGCATATATTACATATATATTATGGGGCTATGGTGAGGATAATTTCAGAGAACTGGGGTAGCAGTGGGAGAGGGGCATTAGTGGTGGAAGTGCCATATTGTAAGAACGTGAGTTGTGATTCAGATATGGGGAAATGTAACATAGACATTTCTTTACTGAGAAGATCAAGAGGGAGGAGAA
>NW_004443957.1:1027538-1029792 GCF_000243295.1 Trichechus manatus latirostris | reverse complement strand
GAAGGGGCCAATAGAGTAGACAAATGAATAATTTATGGAGTAAGGTCCTTGAGTAGGTGGGAGAAGAGGGAGAGGACAGGTTACATAGCATAAGTGATAAGAATAGCTTTCTAACTTTATTTTAAACCATAACCCACAGTACAAACTACATTTACATGGTATATCTGTGGAAATATCAAAATACATACTTTGAAAGAAGAGTTACATGAAATTATACCCTTCCTGTGAGCAATATAGTTCAGTATTTTCTATTTCAATAAAAAATTCTTTTGTATCATAACTCAAAAATTTTGTTTCATGTCCCATTTATTGGGTTGAAACCCATAGTTTCAAAAACACTGGGCTGAAGGATGAAAGAGGAAGGATTTGAAGGGGAGGATGGCCAGGATAATGGCAGGTTGGAAAAGTTTCCGTTTAGTGTTGTCTATTTTCTCTCTGAAGATGGAAGTGCAGTCGTTTGTCAAGACTGACCGGGTAGGTGGAAGGGATCTGGAGAGGAAAATTCGACAAAACAGAAGGGCTAAAATAGACATTGTGGAAATTGAGAAGGAATAGTGACTAGAAACTAAAATAGGATTCCCAGGCTGGGTAGAAAGCCCAGTTTTGCTTATTGTCTATGAATTTATAGCAATACCAGTCTTCCTGGTTGTAGGACTTTTTTCTAGCAATTCTCAGAACCAAATGCAGATTCAGAGAAGGCAGAAAGTTAAGATTCATCCAGGGAAAGGATTTTTGCCAGGTTGCTGCAGAAGAATAATGGATCAAAGGGGTTTTGTGTATCACTGAATCGTTGAATCATGGATTCTAACTACAATAAATAAGGGAATAAGGATAATTGGGAGCTAATTAAAAAACAGATGATAGAGGAGCCCATGGGCTGGATATTCTGCAGGTGAACGTGCAAGTCAGATGAAAAGATTGAAGCTTCTTGTTTGGGAGTAGGATATTTCCAAGTGTTAAAGTTCTTCCTTGTGACTGAAGCAAAA
Source organism: Trichechus manatus latirostris (assembly GCF_000243295.1). Lineage (NCBI taxonomy): Eukaryota > Metazoa > Chordata > Mammalia > Sirenia > Trichechidae > Trichechus > Trichechus manatus. The sequence continues at coordinate 1,028,806 of NW_004443957.1, read as the reverse complement.
TCTGCCACTACATTGATCTAATTGCAGCCTAAAACTAAATCTGATCTCTTTTCCATTGGGAAATTGTCAAATATGTGATAAAGAAATTACTTTTTGTATTTTTCATCTCAAATCTTATTACTCCCAGCATTTCTAAAGATGATGAGATTTATATAGCACTTGATGTATTTGAGAAAACTTAAGACTTCATATCCTTAAGGGAAATTTATATTAGTAATTTAATTTGCTGAAATAGTAAACATGCTTGTTACCTGACAAAATCCCTGTGCTTTTTTACTCCTAATTACTAATGCTGATGGAGGGAAATTGTAGAATAGGTAATCTTAAAGGGCAGATAAGCCAAAAAAAAAAAAACAAAAAACAAACACCTCTATATTCGACATTTAGAGCCCAAAACCCATGGTCATTGAGATGATTCCAACTCATGGCAGCCCCATATGTTACAGAGTAGAACTGCCCCATAGAGTTTTCTTGGCTGCAATCTTAAAGGAAGCAGATCACCTTTCTTCCGAGGTACCACTAGGTGGGTTCGAACAGCCAACCTTTAGGTTAGTAGTCGAGCGCAAATCGCTTGCACCAGCCAGGAACCTTTTTGTATTTGACAGACATTAGATGTTTGGTGTTTATGGAAGACCTCAACTTTGCCTTCTAGATAGGTTTTACTAACGTTCTCATGGATTCTTATGAGTTATTTTCCAATGTTCTGTTTAACTGATATCATCAGTTGCAGGGGGTGGTTAGCTCATAGGAGAAAATTCCCCGCGCTATAAATAACACCTTTGTTTCTGTGGTGAAACATGCTGTTTTACATTGTTTCCATATAGTGAAATTGACAGAGTCTGTGTTCCTACCTTTATTTTTTCCTTTGCAAAACCATGTTCATATGCCTGTTATTGTAAATGGAAAGGGTGGCCCTCAATACATATTTGTTGAATGACTGAAATCATGTGACAAACCTTTTATAATTTAGCATTGAGTGAGTGGAAGGATCACCTTTTGTAACCTCCCTGCCATCCCCACTTCATCCTCTATACCCAAAGTACTGTGAGTCATTGAAATAAAAGTATTTTTCTGATTCATAACTTACATATAACCATTTAACCCCATATACCTTACTGATATGCTAAGTACTTATGGAGTATGGGAAATACTTAGAAGAGTTAGAACAATCTGATTTTGAAGAGCCATACGTTTCTTCCTACTGTAGGTACTGGTTAACAACCGGCTTCCTTTGCTCACTGTTATGCTTCCAAACCATAATAATAATA
>NW_004443957.1:1024827-1026926 GCF_000243295.1 Trichechus manatus latirostris | reverse complement strand
CTCTATGTTATGAATAAAACAAGGTGATTTGATATTTTAATTTTGTAAAAGTAAAAATATATGTAATTTTTGTTTGGTCATGAATTCATTGCTCATGTTGTTGAAACTTATTGTATTTTACATATTATATATAGTTAAACAATGTTAATGATAAAAATCAAAACTAATGCAAATGATTACTATTCCATGCTAAATTCTGTTGTACTTTCTGCCTCAACCTGTTCTGTTGACTTCTTCTTTTACATGTATCAGAGTTGTCATGATGAGGAAGATGATGATGGTGAAGAAGAAGTGAAGAGTTTTGAAGTAAGATGGATTTTTCTAGACTCTTATGTATTTGGAAACATTATTTCATAGCTTATAACTGACATTTATGTTTCTTGCTTCATGGCTTATTGCGGCTTATTGTGTCAAGGACCTGCATGTCAGAAGCTGGATGGACAAATCTGAGTCCTAACATTTGCTGAAGTTAAAACCAAGGGACATAGAATAGTGAAATAATAACATAAAACCCATATGTTCAGAATGAGTGTTCCTGAGAACTGTCAAAGATGAGATTGCTTCAGATTTTCCTCATCTCAGTGAATGTTGTGGTCTGGAATTCCCAACAGAAATGTGAGGACAATCTTTACTGAAGAGCAACGCGACGTTGAGTTTTTGATTAAACATTTGGTTTGGCATTTCCTTCTGAATTGAAGAAGTTTTAATTATTTGGCCCATTTTGACTTCTGCCCAATGAGGTCACTCATTCCTTGTACATATGTAGGTGGTAACACACAATGCCGTTTGCTTGCATGAGGTCTAGGAGCGCATTTATTCCTAGGACTGTGTTCTATTTTATAATTATTTTCTCAAATATTCTCAGCTTTTAAATATTCTATGTAATTTGAAATGCCGCTTGTTAATTAACCGGAGGGAAAGTAAATATTCTCTCCCTTTGCTTCTACTGTATTTTATTTTATTTTGGAGAAAAGCTAGTTGTTGCTAACCACTTTTGTTTATTGGTTCCTTTTTTTTTGTTTTGGATTTGTTTTTTTTAAATTTCAAAAAGAAATTAAGCGGAAAGAAATAGACTAGATTTTTGTTTTTCTTTTTTTAAATTAATTTACGTGTCAGGACATTAAGCTACAAGTCTGGGAATATGTCAGTAACTAGCAATGAATATTTAATTACAGAGGGCCCATGAAAAGATATGGCTGAGGAGTGGACTTAGAGCAGTACCCCTTCCAGTAACAATTAATATGAGCATCTCTGCAGCATTGAAGTCAATGTGTAAAACATTGAAAAACACACAGTAATTTGAGACTTAGCCTGTGATTACTGCTGGCTGAGAAACATACCATAAGGTGGTTAATTTCCTATATGATACTATGATGTTTTCTAATATATGTGTATTCTATTCTCAAATTCTTCTTTGCTGATAAGAAAGTGCAGCAAATTGGAATGAGTTGTGGGCGGCAAATCATATTGTTTTTCTGAAGTGCATACCATTTCTGCTCTCTCAGTTGTCTTCAGAGCAATTGTTTATTGCTATTTTGCTTCTTGTCCTCATCCTTCCTTAAGGTCACAGGATCCCAACGCAGCAAGGTAAAATTCTATATATGTGTGTATTTGTCTGGGTCTGAGTTTCAGTTTCTTGTGACATTTACCTTTGTTAGACCCAACATCTTGGATTCATTTTTGTAATACAAGGTCTTGGAAATCTTTCTATGAGTTTGAAGCTCCAATGCAATTGGTCTCTTCAGGACTCTTCTTAACACAGGTTTATTCTTCCTACAATTTAGATGGTTCATAATTAAAAAAACTTATTCTCTGTGTTAACTCTGAGCTGCATACTGTGCTGGGATAAAAGAGTCCAGCCCTTGAGAATATTAACTTTTGGCTAGGGAATTTCCAGCCCAGCATTCTGGCCTCCTCCCTCATGGTGTTTTTTTTTTTTTTTTTTTTTTTTAAATAATACCAGTCTTGTTTTATTTGAAAATAGACAAGAAAAATGGCATTGCTGGTGAGATTGGAAAGAAGTCTACTTTTTTTTCATTGTGCTATTGATACCTTCAGTTAGTGATTGGAGAGTGTGTTCCATGAGTTCAAGATTTCAT
>NW_004443957.1:1022292-1024181 GCF_000243295.1 Trichechus manatus latirostris | reverse complement strand
GATATCTGTGGAATGGGGATAGATAAGGCAGACAAGGACCAGAAGGTGGTGCTGGCCAATGGAACGTTTTAATTTGAGAAAGGAATGCAGTTTCTGGGAGATCTGAAAGCTAGTCCAATCTGGTAAATGGGGTCTACTTTCATAATATTGGAAAGGTTCCTTATTCAGCAAAGAAGGCTTAGAATGGCTAGTAGTAGAAACTTGTAGAGTGTAGATAGGTCAGGCTAAGAAGAAATCAGGTAAAATATGAAGCTTCACCTGAGGGAAAGAGGCACCATGCCATTGAATTTGGAATGGTGGGCAAGTTTGCTGACAGTCAAACCTGACAAATAATCACAAGATAAAGGATATGGACCAACAGGTGTGATTGTCCTAGCACAAAATAGGTTTTTAAAGTTGCAAGTGATTGCCATATATGCTTAAGTGTAATGCAATAGACAAGATTTGGGAATTTCCACTTCTGAACCAGTTATTTTATTGATCTCCAAGTGATTTGGTACTATATTATTAATGCCTAATTTTGTAACATGCCACTATTCACAAAATGCATACCCTGTGAGTGAGTGATACAAACTCTAACCAATTGGAAAAACAGAGTATTTTGTACAAACACCTGTGAAAATACTCATTTCTGAGGTTGACTACATGACACCAATGAAACCACTATAAAAAATTTGAGCAGACAATTGGATTTTTACTTTCTTTTTATAAACTTAATAATCTACAAGACTTTTTTCATTAAAATGTATGGTTGCTTGACATCATTTAGATATAGTTTAATTGTGGAATTTTTCGTGTAAGTTACAATGAAACTGAAACATTGTTTGGCAGTTTCCAGAACTCCTATAACAAGTTATGTTAAAGGATTTTGGGAATAATATAAAGTGTGGTAATTAAATTTCTTTCTTAGAACTGACATTGTTAATATTTACTGTAGTTTTGACTCAAATTCTCCATTTGTAAAGTATTCAACAACAGACATTGAGAAGGAGAGAGAAGTGGATATAAAGAAAATTGGCATTATAAAGGAGTTTTTCCATGAGGAATAAAATAAGGCTTATGAAACATGGAAAATGGGAAGTAGGGACTGAAATGCCCACAGTATTTGTAAGCTTTTCCTTCTTTATCACATGTATGTTTTATTGATATGATCCTGTTAAAACTTGCCTGATTTAACTTGATAATTTAATTCCCTGTTTTATCTATAATATATGTAAAAATGCTTTTCCTACATGTTATTTATTTAATAATTTTATTGAAAAATATTATATACATCTTTTTTTAGACTTGGAACTACTTCAATATTGAAACCATAGAAAATGACAATTAAAACTTCAGGAAGTCAAAATTATTTAAAAGGGAAGAAATGTTTTACCAGTGACAAGTTAATTACTGCAGTTGAGTTCTCTGTTTAGCTTTGAGTTTTTCATAAGCCAAAGCAAAAATAATAATAGTAATATTAAAGAAATAATAATGTTTCAAATAAAATAGCTTCATTTTCATGAGCACCGTGTGGTTTTTTTTCATATACATCAGCAAAGAGCTTTGGGATTTTGTTGTTGTTGTTGTTTGGTATCATCAGGTTGGTTCCGACCCACAGTGGCCCTGTGTACAACAGAATGAAACACTGCCCGGTCCTGCACCATCCTCACAATCGTTGCTATATTTGAGTCCGTTATTGCAGCCACTGTGTCAGTCCATCTTGTTGAAGTTCTTCCTCTTTTTCGCTGACCCTGTACCTTACCAAGCATGATGTCCTTCTCCAGGGACTGGTTCCTCCATATAACATGTCCAAAGTACATACGAAGAGGTCTTGCCATCCTCGCTTCTAAGGAGCACTCAGGCTGTACTTCTTCAAGACAGATTTGTGCATTCTTCTTGGCAGTCCA
>NW_004443957.1:1019698-1020850 GCF_000243295.1 Trichechus manatus latirostris | reverse complement strand
TACTTCATCATTTCTTCCATTTGCTTTACCTACTCTATGTTCAAAAGCATGTTAACCATTTTTTTTAATGCCTAAGATATCCATTTTTATGCATTCCATTTCATTTTTGATGACTTTCAATTTTCCTACATTCATACTTCATACATTCCACGTTCCAATTATTAGTGGATGTTTGCCGCTGTTTCTTCTCATTTTGAGTGATGCCACATGAGCAAATGAAGGTTTTGAATGCTTTGTTTTATATATGTCACTAAGGTCGACTGTACTTTGAGGAAGCAGCTCTTTCCCAGTCGTATTTTGAGTGCCTTCCAACCTGAGGGGCTCATCTTCCGGCACTATATCAGACAATGTTCCACTGCTATTCATAAGGTTTTCCTTGTCCAATTTTTTCAGGGTAGACCGCCAAGTCCTTCTTCCTAGTCTGTCTTCCTAGTCTGAACCTGTCCACCATGAGTGACCCTGCTTGTATTTGAAATAACTGTTGGCACATCTTCTAGCATCACAGCAGCACGCAAGCCACCACAGTATGACAGACTGGCATGCTAGTGGTTGTTGAGAGCTTAGTAGACCACATTTTTAACTATGATTTTTCAGAAAATACAGAAATATTCCTCAAACATATGCTTTTTCTATTGTGTTTCTCTAAAATCTGAGTGTATGTATTAAATCATACTTCTGTGAAAGCACTTCTGTGGAATATTAAGATACTATAATATGATATGGAGCCCTGGTGGCGTAGTGGTTAAGAGCTCGGTTGCTAATCTAAAAGTCAGCAGATCAAATCCACCAGCTGCTCTTTGGAAACCCTATGGGGCTGCTCTACTCTGTCCTTTAGGGTCACTGAGTTGGAACCAACTTGACGGCACCCAACACCAACCCCAACATAATATAATATAGGTTTATTGCTCACTAAAAAATCTAAATTAATAATTGTAGAGCTAAGGAAACCTAGAGGAAGACCATTAACTTGTCTTCTAAACCATTTTTCCCAAATATTGGGAAGTTACATCATCCTTTGGAAAATGCCATTTCTAATTCACAGATGAATTTGCTGATGAGTTGCTGAGGTTCTGGTGTTCTGGACTATGGATTAAAGAGAATTTTCTATGGCTTCAGTACTAAATATGCCCTTCGCCAAGTTGTATTCTCTCG
>NW_004443957.1:958204-1017654 GCF_000243295.1 Trichechus manatus latirostris | reverse complement strand
AGAGAAGTAAGGCAAGATGGAGTAGTAGGGCTGATAGAGAGAAAATTCCGAGAAAGCACTGTATTGTGTATGTTAATTTATGCCTGTGAATATAAGAGCCTAAATAGAAAATGGTGTAGAAGCACATTACTTAAACATATAGTTTTGTATTTTTAATATGCACAATAATTTACTTCATGTGCTGTGGTTTTTAAAATAATCCTAGCTGAAGTTTTTAGTTGATCATATTACATGCAGTAAATAGAAGGCCACAGAGGGGTGAAGAGCACAGACACTGGAATGGACGGCTTGTGTTTGAATCCCAGCTCCACCACCTACTAGCCATGTGATCTTATGCCTCAGTTTTCCTGTCTGTAATATGGAGCTCATTACAGTATTGACTTCATACTGTTGTTATGGGTTTTAAATTAGTTAACACATATAAAGCACTTAAAACATTACCTATCACATAGCAAACTCTAAGTGTTTGCTCATATTATGATATTTAGTCGGTTTCACTTTCCTTATTTAAAATGGATCTGGAAAGTCCATAGAATATTTTTACAGTATGGTGGCCACAGGACTACACAAGGCAGGAGACCTGGATGCTCACCCATGCTGACTTTGACCTTCACGCTGACTGTGTCTCAGCTTTTTCCTCTTTGAATTAGAAGCTTTGGATTAGATGTTCTCAGGGTTCATATGAATTGTCTGCTTTACTGTTCATAGTTTCATTTTTCAGGGAAGTTTTACAATTCTTCTACGTGAGTAGCTATTGACAAAGCAAGCACATTTTTATTATTTTTCTTCTGATCTCTGTGGAGGATTGAAAAAATAAAACAAACTCCATATTTCCTAGGATAGAAATTTAACAAGGGAAATGTTTTATAGAAAATATTGTCTAGCTTCTGTACATATATATATGCATCTCTACCTTTTCCTAATTGGGGACTTAAAACATCACACAATTATGAATAATGCAGTAAGATGAAGGAATAGAAAAAAAGAAGTGTTGAATGATAAAAGGAATTAGAGACACGTAGTGGAGCTGTCCAAGAATGAGATTAGCCCAGAAGTCCATGCCGTCGAGCCTTTTTAATTTGTTGTGGGGGTCAGCACATTTGATTCCAAGCTTTCTAGGATCCAAACATAAAATTACATAAATTTCACAATTCATTATATCAATAAAATAAAGGCTAAAATTCTTGTTTGGGAGAAACATAAAAATTTCTTAAACTAAAATCTAACAGCATTCCGCCCCCCCGCCACCCCCTCCCCGGGTCTTTGTGAAGAGGATAGCCTGTGATAGACCATGTAATATAATGAAAAAGGTCATCAACAATTCAGTAAAAGTAATGATTTTAGGGCTTAATACAATAAAATCCAGGTATACAGGTGTCATCTGAGCATGGCTTAAGCATGGGATGGATACAAAGTATCTGAAAGAATGGAAGGAATATGTATCCTTAGGAAAATTTCCAGAAAAATCCTTGTCTCAGCTAAACAGGTAGCACTTGACTGGGAATGTGAGACTGTCTCAAGTAGAACTTTGGAATATTATGATATCATTTGAAAGGTTAGTAACAAAGAGAATGGGTAATGATCAAAGATGTGAACAAGAAATTAAATGAACTAAAACCTACCACTTTATAATTATTGTTTGTATGCACATAATTCTAAAGACCTTTTTGACCATGTACTGCCAGTAAACAAAATAAACTTTCACAAGAGTTGATCTGGGATAGGATTAAATAACCATTTGTGTAAACTGAGAACTATAGATTTAAGAGCTTCTAGAATAGGAAATTCTCAAAATCCAAATAACGAGTTGTTATGATCCATTCTATGATAAAACTTATTCCAACTTCTTATTTTCCCAGTAGTTAATCCAACATTCTAGTATCTTCAAGATCTAACAAATTTCATATTATTAACTGTCTTCAATTATCTTACTGTTCTTATTCTCCCTTTTGTCAGGCTATACCAATAGAGAAAGAAATGCGTATGTATCCAATGCTTTTGAGGCTTAAACAAATACGTCTAAATGAAGTCTGCTGTCTTAGTCATCTAGTGCTGCTATAACAGAAATACCACAAGTGGATGGCTTTAACAAAGAGAAATTTATTCTCTAAGTCTAGTAGGCTACAAGTCCAAATTCAGGGCATCAGCTCCAGGGGAAGCCTTCCTCTGTCTGTGGCTCTGGAGGAATGCCCTTGTCATCAATCTTCCCTTGGTCTAGGAGCTTCTCCATGCAGGAACCCGGGGTCCAAAGGATACGCTCTGTTCCTGGTGCTTCTTTCTTGGTATAAGGTGCCCAACTCTCTGCTCATTCCCTTTTCTTTTATCTCTTGTGAGATAAAAGGTGGTGCAGGCCACACCCCAGGGAAACTCCCTTTACATTGGATCAGGGATGTGACCTTAGTAAGGATGTTAAAATCCCACCCTAATCCTCTAATCTTGCATCCTTAACTGCAGGGAGAGATTAGTATTTACAACACATAGGAAAATTAAATCACAAAATGGAAGACAATCACACAATACTGGGAATCATGGCCTAACTGAATTGACACATATTTTGGGGGGACACAATTCAATCCATGACATCTGCTTTAAATCAACATTCTACTCAGAATAAACCACATTCCTTCTAATGATAGGTCAAGCTAAGGTTGCTAATTTAATAACTTATGATTTTAGATTTTCTCAATCTTTCCTTATTTTATGCTTTCTTGATGGAACTTTCTGTAGTCCTTTTATCAGCAGAATGCCAAAATAGAAAACTATTTTAACTTAGCTGGATTTTATTGCTTTAGCATAGTATTAATTAATTCTAAATATGCCAAATCCATGGGAAATAATATTCCAGCCAAAATGCAGGTATATACAAATCAGGAAGTAAGATGGAAAGTCATATTACTAAGTAAATCTAAATTTCTGAGCCTTCAACACATTAGCTGAAATATGTCACTGGTAGCGTTTTTGTTATCTCTGATTGTATGTTAGTAAAGCTTTGATATGCCATTTAAACAAAGTTTGCTTTGGGTTAAAAATGCAATTTAGTATATCCTTCAGTCATATTTTTTCTTTCTTTCTTTTTTTTTGGTTGGGAACTAATAATGAGAGCATTAGAAACTATGCTCATTATACTGGGAAGTACGACTCTGGAATATTTAACATTTGAAAGGTTAGTAACAGAGAGGATGAGTAATGGTAAAAGATGCAGATAAGAAATTAAATAAACTAAAATCCACAATTTGAAAGTTATCACTATGTTTTGCATAATTCTAAAAACCTCTTTGACCATGTACTGACCATAAACAAAATATACTTTTCACACTGTACTAATTTTGTAATTCTTCAAACAAAAAGATAAATGTTAAAACTATCAGATAGTTGTACAAAGTACATGACGTCACATTATTTATGACTGTCATTTGTCCATTCAAATTTTATTAAATACCTATTATGTACAGAGAACCATACTGTGTGTACAGGATACATGTACTGGTGTTTCAGATAAAGCAAACAAGCGACCACTATGGCCCCTGTCCTTCGGAGCTTTGCTTCTAGGAAACACCATATACATTCATTTTTTAAATTTTATTTTGGGAACAGTCCATTATTAAACAAGGTTATATTTGTATAAGTGTTTTCCTAGCATTGTGAGTCAGCTCTCTTTGAATGTGACTAATCTACAGTTTCAGGAGCTGGAATACAGAACAGAATTAACTGGAGAATGTGACTCTTACACAAGTGTTTTTGCATTAGTGTGAGTAGGCCTGTTGGTGTTGTAAACCAAAAAGTTAGGACCATTTCACGTCATTTCACGTTTTTCCTTATAGCTGTCCAGTTGAATCTGCTATGTTTCAGTCTTTTTTTTTTCCTTGTAATATTGAAACTCAAAATAATTTTTAGGTTATAAGTGCACGTAAATGACAAAAATATTTAATGTTGACTTAACATTACCAAATTACGAAAAATGTAAAGAGTTCAGTTCCTGGAAATCTCCAATCTCTTCTATCATAACTTGCTTCTGAATGCAATTTAAAATGAAAAGCTTTTCAGTGGATGTTGAAGACTTCAGCATGCAAAACAAAACAAAAAACAAGCTAACTGTTCTCATTTGGCACGATTCACAGTCCATAGATGAGATAGCCTCAGCCTTCGAAGCACTTGCTGCCTCAAATATCCATGTCATTGAGGATGGTTCTTTAGAAACAGTATGAATTTCTCTGTGTCATCAGGATTCCCTGGTTTAAAATACATTTTCGTCTCCATTATGGCAATAAACTGTTTTTTCTGTTAAGGAGAAAGGGACAATTGTAATTTACTCTTCTTACTTCATTATTTCTTTCTCATATAAGGCAAGATGTTGGAGAACTAAATGGATTTTTTTTCTTCAAGCCTTTCTACTTTTTCCCCTCCACTTACTAAAAGATTGAGACACTCTTAGGCAAAATGAAGGAAAATTAGCTATTATAAACTTCAGTTATACTAAAAGCAAATCATGTTGAATATTTCCATTCAGAGCCATTGATTTGATCATGGGTCTGATTTACAGTTACACTTGACCTTGAAAAGACTCTTTACAATCTTATTAAGATAACAGCTAGTAATTCTTGGTTGCTCTTGGCAACCAGAATTTTTTTACCTAAAGGAAAATTCAAACTATGGTGCTCCTCTTTTTTTTTTTTTTTAACTTAGCCTTTCTGTCTGCCCTTGAAATAATATAAAGTCTAAACTACAGGTTGAAGGTATAATTGTGTTTGTTAAGACCTTTTCACAGTTTAACTAACAAAAAGCTTACTTTTAAAAAGGTGCTTTCAAGATGCTGTTTCCCTGAGTAAGAGCCTTTGAAAAGATCTATCTCCAGTTTACTTAGGAAAAGCTTTTCTGTCATACATTTGAAGTGAAAGTTGTTTTGTTTTTTTTCTTTCCACATAATCCATCATTTCAGTGTCTGAAAACTTTCTGTTTTAGCTTTCAAGGTTTCTATGTTGTAGTGTTATAAAAATTTCAATGCCGAGATTGAATTACATACCACAAGCAGTTCTCAAAGGACAAAGCACCGGAAAGAAACCGTATTAAAGAGCTTGTGAAGAGAGATCTTCCAACTCAATCTAACGAAAAGGAAATTCAAAAGAGATGTTGACCTGATTGCTCTTTATCAAGTGTACTTTTGCCTGCTTCCTGATCAGTATGTCCTTTGGGCTCCATAATTTTTCAAACGAGTCTCTTCACCAACTCCCCCAAAATATTTATTATTATTGAAATTTAAATGCTATATAAGAAAAGTGAGCGTGATCTTTGCACAAAGGGGTTTCTTTTTTAAAGAAGGCAATTTGGTATCCTGTGTATTCCTTGATCGTCCTGAGGTCCTCCCATGCATGATTGCAGTTACTAAAGAGGATACTGGGACCTGAGAATCTATTGTGCAAGTTGTTCTAGCAGATCTTTGAGCTTGTGTACCCACTTTGGGAGCACAAATGGCAAAGTGGTTATTTTATTAAGAGTATATGGCATGCTGCCATCTTGAGTCTTCCTTGGGTTTCCTGCTGACTATCTTTATTTGTTCTGTTGGTTCAGTAGAAGAATTGCTCTTTCTGACTCCTTTGCCTCTTTAGTTAAATGAATGATAGGGCAGTTCTTTAGGCTAATAATTTCTTATCATTTTCTTCCTGAAAAACATTCACAAAATGAGTTGGTTAAGCTGGGGAGCAAAAGTTCCATATATAGCTCTGGCAATGGGAGGAAAGTGAAAGATTGTTGGGTCTAAAAAGAAGAATCAAATGTTGCTCATCAGTTTTAAACAGGACCTGAAGAGCAGACGAAGGGGTCTTTTTTTCAGTTTTTTGGAAACTGTGTTGTAACGCCAATATGGCTTTGTGTGTCTGTGTGGTTTTGTTTTCATTTTGTTTTTTGACTTCACAGGAAGAGGTTTAAACATGAAGGCAAACCTTTTAGATGTTAGCATGGCTACATATAAAGCAAAGCTGCCTTTTTTCTTTTATTTTCTCTGCTTCCATTTAGGCCTATCACATAATTTAAGAAAAATTAAAATTTAACCACAGGAGCTCTAACTATAGTGTGAAAAAAACCCTGATCAATTTTGTTTTCGCAGCACGATATTATCAAAGATTTAAGAAACAAATTTGCCAGCCTCGGCGAGAACTCTCTGGTAACAGCATAAATGTCTGTGTTGGTTGCTTTTGATTTAAAGGTTTCTTTTTTTCATTTGTTTGAGCCCATTTATTTTCCCCCTCCTTTTAGTTCACTTTATTTTTCATATTCTGTAACTAGCAAGCCTTCATTTTTTAAACCTCTTCCATCTCCCAGTGTCTATTTTCCGTACTTTGGATGGAAAGTTTATGGCAGCAAAGCTGTCACTCTGGCTACCTCTGCTGCAGCTCTTCCTGCTCTTAGGTCATATATGTTTTGGCCGTTGTGTTTATGGACATGATACTAATTGACTGTTTCATGTCCCATTGACTAAGCTTCTCTACCACGCCATTTGATGGACGCACTGTCATAGGGCTCTATGCAACTTTCATTCTGCAACTTATACTGCTTAGTTCCGTCTCAATTCTCCAGCGAACTGGATTGCTCAAGTGAATGATCATACCAGTCTTGAACTTGCTGTGCCTTTATATTTTATTTTTTTAATTTTCTCCTGTATGTTTTCAGTGGTAGCTTAAGTGGAAAAGAACCAACTTCAGCCATTGCTCTAGCAGTGCCATGCAGTATCGTTTGTTACACCAGAGAATACAAAATATAAAGGCACATTGCATCTTTTATTCTTTGGGGGTGACCGGGGAGATCTGTATCATAAGCCCATGACTTAGTTGAAGCCTACTTTTTTTATCCATATCAGCTTTCAATTTTGCTTAAACTTCAAGATGTCTCAGTTAAAGTTTTTTTCTGTGATTCAGTGATAACTTGCAACCCGAGCCATTTGCTGAGCAGTATCAAGTTATGGCCATGAGATGGGAGATCATTAAAAATGGGACAAACTTATGCACGAATGTATAATTCAGAAAGTGCATGTTCAAATGATGAAGTGCAGTGCTTCAAAACTGTGATACAGGCTTTGGACTAATCAAATTATTAAAATTGAGAAAATCCATCTTGATAAACCAGTACCAAAAATATATCAAGAAAAATATAAAGGGAAAAACCAAGAGTTGAATATGTTAATACCTGTTGGATAACATTGTTGGTGCTGAAATTGTCCATAATGTTGTCATAGAGCCCATACATGAAGAGATGACTAAAAATATGGTCTTTAGAAAGCTGCTATGCTTACTGAAAGTCACAACATAAATGGTTGGGATTTGTGTTTAGGAAAAAGAAATGGAAAAGCAAAAGCTTCTCTACCAGCAAGCCAGACTCCACGATCGAGGCGCTGCTGAGATGGTACTACAGACAATCAGTGCCAGCAAAGGTGAGGATTATTTCACCACCCACAGAAGTATTTATTCTCCAGGTTTCCTTTTTCACTCTGTAGGTGCCTCCTCATTTAAATTCTACTGATTTATTTAGTCCCTGAATTCCTCGTTCATGGTTATTTCAGGTGGCTATTCAATAACACCAACTCTCACCATTTACTGAGTCCGGTGTTGATTTTTTTTCAGACCCTTTCTAAAAGATTCATTTTTATTTTTGTCCTTTACATTTTGCAAGCTATAATATATTATGACTGAAGGCTAGCAAACTGATCCTATAAATCAAGGATCAGCACACTTTTGCTGTGTAAGGCCAGTAATAAATAATTTCGGTTTTGCAGGTCTTCTGATCTCTGTTGCAGCTACTCAACTCTGTCCTTGTAGCATAAAATCAGACAATCTGTAAACAAATGGGTGTGACTATGTTCCAATAAAACTTTATTTACAAAAAACTTGTGGGCAGTAGGATTTGACCCTCAGGCAGAGTTTGCTACTCCTTAATATAAATGATAAGTGTGTGCTTTTTAACAATTGAAGTACTATTGTATGTATCTCAGTAGCCTTTCATTTCAAGATGTTTTGTCTTATATTAGCAATGTCTTTTTGAGAAACATTTTAAATATAATTTGTCATGGAGAAGTAATGGTGGTACAGTCTGTTATTAACTCCCACCCCCAAATTATGGATATTATTTCTATTTCTAAGATAAGTAAAAGGGAATAACATAAAAATAAAATATACTAAATAATAGTTGGATTTTAAAATTTTGTCATTACTCTGGATAATTTAAAATTATTCTAATAAAGCAAGACTATAGGTATATTAAGATAGACGTGATGAGATGAAAATGATAAAAGCTGTTGAGCTATAATACTGCTGGGGTAGGAGTGGGGAGAGAAATTTTCCTTAAAGCAGGTTTTAATTAGCCTTTTTCGTTCCAATATTATTTTAATACACATAATTTATTTGGAATCTTAATGATTTCAGATCTCAGTATTTCAAAGTCTATTGTTTATTTTATTCTTTTTTCTATATCATATAATTTTAATTATTCATTCAATATAGTTCAGTATTACACAGAACTTAGTAAAAACAGTGATAGCAAAATATGCATTATTGTTCTAATATTTTTTGGTAGATAGGTCTGTCTGCCCCTCTCTACCATTATATAGATTTGTAGGGGATGATAATAATTTTAAAAGGAAACATTTTGAGCTAGAAAGGTTAATGTAGCAGATAAAATAATATAAGGAATGATTTTTTTTCTTTTTAAAGGTGAAATGGGGCCAATGGTAGCTGCTACTTTGAAACTTGGAATTGCCATCTTAAATGGTGGGAACTCAACAGTACAGCAGGTAACTAACGTGTTTAAGCCATTCACAGAATGTAGTTTTCAAATAAATGAACCTGAACCACATAGTAAAATAACTACTTGTTGTAAAATTTTTCACTTTCTATATAAAATATATCTGTATTTTATGATCAAGTTGTCCCGATATCTAAGTACCTTCTAGTTAATAAATTAAACACCCTGTCTAATGGGAGAGGCATTAACTCTCTTTAGACGTCTGAAGACATGTCATCTGGTGCCATCATTTGAAAAGTTATATTTTATGTGCCTATGTCAACACAAAACTAGCTTTTTTTGAAATAGGGATAAATAAATATTCTTACCTAGTGTGCCTGCTTTGGGAACAAGTTTTACAGTGTGATTTTTTTCCTGTAAATTGATTCTCAGGATTTTATTAAGGCTGCTGCTAGGTTAACAGAATACACTGTTACTGATATTTTTGGTGTAATTCTTCTCAGTCTCTCCAGCCATGAGACGATCACCTCCCAAGCAGGTTTTGTAGCTTCGTCATGTTTAAAAGTTGAACGTGATCTTGGCTGGGATTTAGTGACAAAACGATGCACCCTCTATCCAACTGAAGGCCAAAGTCTATGAGTTTGTTAGAATGAATATACTAAAAAAAAAAAAAAAGAAAAAAAGAGGAAAAAAACCTGTTGAAAACAAACTGCCAGAGATTGTGTACTGTTCATCTCTGGGGACACCATTCACATGGACTGCAATTTGGCCCTGAGCTCAGAAAAATTCTTTTCACTAATTGAAAAAAATTAAGTAGCAGATTGTATTGTTCTTAATCTAAAATCTGTATCTGATTTTTCTGTTTTTGGCTCCTGCATGAGAAAGAATCAAAGGTTTATTAGCATGGAATGAATAACCATGCATCTTGGGAAAGTGTTAGCTAGGCAGTTGAAGAGCTATTCTGCTAGACAGAGTTAAGGACTAAGTGGAAATCTTAGAATGTTTGACTTCAAGCTGCTCTGAACCTCAGAATCATCATATTTGGGGACAAAGGCACTAATGCGCTCCTGGAAGACCTTTGAATCTCAGAAAAGAAAAGCACAGAAAATTTGAAGATTGCTTTTAAATTGGTGAAAGTTTGGGTTAGGTTAAACAGCAACTCAGAATATTTGAAATTTGCATCTTTAAATTTCTCTCATTCTGTACTGTTTCTGTAAATATAATCACAAGACTTTTAGGACTGGAAGAGACCAGAGAGATACTCTAATTGAAGGATTTTTAACTTCTTTCATTTTATTATTTTTTTTAATGCCGCAGACTCCCTCTGACAGGCTGGTGAAGCCTTTGGGCCCCTTTCAGAATCATGTTTTTAAATGAACAATATAAAACTGCATAGGTTTACATAAGAAACCAAATACATTGAAATGCAATTATTATCAAAATATTATAAAAACAGGTTTTTGTTAAAGTAATATGTGTATGTCTTTATGAACTCATTAAATAAAAAGATCTGATACTTGGTCTAATAGTGACCATAACTAAGAGGAAATGACTAGTGTAAATATTTAGAAACATTTACAACAATTGTAAAGTGATATGAAAATACCTGGAGTTTGTACTGGTGACAATATCACAGTTACTGCTAATTCTACTTTTGTTTGTTGCCTACATTAATAGTTGAAAGCAATGCTAGGTTTAATTAGATGTCAGTGAAAATAAAGATGAATTTTTTCCCCATCCAATTTTGTAGATTTCTGGAATTCCTCCTGAACCCCAGGTTAAGAATCACTGATCTTTCATTTTACAGGAGAAGCAACATTAAGTCAAAATGTATTTTCTCTTCTCCCTGTCATTGAATCAGACATACAAAAAGCCCGACCATTTGGACTAAAGGGTTATCCTTCAAGGTGAACTTGGTGGCCACTTACCCAAACACACACTAGAGAACATAGGAGGAAAAAAAGCCACTGTATGAGAACCTTACAAACCCACACATCAAAGTGGTGGCAAATAGCATGAAAACAGTCATCTAAATGAGTCTTTTTATCATAACAAATTAATTCTTGTGTCAGCTCATAGACTACTCTCTGGCCATCCTAACACCAAGCCATGAATATATGAACAAAATTTTTGGCTTTTGGAGCTTGTTGGGGTGACCATTTCTTTTGATTTCCATAGCTAAAGGGCTATATGACTTAAAGGAAAAAACAAAAGAAACAAAAAAGAAAAAAAGAAAGCCTACATAATCTCTCCTGAGTTGCAATCGACTTGATGACAATGAGTTTGGTTTGTTTTTGGTTTAATCTCTCTACGGAGCCCTGGTGATGCAGTGGTTAAGAGCTATAGCTGCTAACCAAAAGGTCAACAGTTCAAATCCACCAACTGCTTCTTGGAAACCCTATGGGACAGTAGGGCCACTATGGGTCAGAATCAACTTGATGGTAATGGGTTTGGTTTTTTTTTTTTGTTTTAGTCTCTCCACAGTATTTATCAAAAAATAGTTTCCCTTGCTTCATGCTTCACTTCAGAAGACCTTTATTGTATAGTGTGTATACATTCAGAAGTCCTTTGACAGAAGGATTCCTGAGAGATCATGTTATATATATTCTTACTCTCTACACAGATTTATCTTTTTTTTCTCTGGAAGAACTTCAGATATAAATTCCACCATCTCCTCCTGGCCCTCTACACCACATTCTTTTGTTTTAAAAGACAAATAGTTAATAAGTGTTTAATTTTTTATTAGACCAATGAGAAGTCATACCCCCCAAAAATGGCTGTATGTTTTTGTGTGTGTGTGTGTGTCCGTATATATGTGTGTGTGTACCTGTGTGTACGTATACACACACATGTGTACTTTATATGTGTATTCTTTTTATATTTAGTTTTATATTACATTTGACTCTGATTTCTCAAAAGAAATTATCAAACTTTGACTGCTTAGTTGAGCCCTGTTTAGAACAGCACAGATAGAGGAATTACTCTCTTCTGTTCAAGATTTGGAGAAAAATAGTGTTTTCCTTTCCTTGAAATCTTTGAGTGTGCCATCTGTCATCTTGTATAGTACTTCTTATTTGAAACCTCCAATACATTTCAACCACATTAGAAATAGCTATTTCATTACGTTATGGAACAATTAGCTAGCAAAATAGAACTGTACATTGCTTTAGCATTTTTTGCATTTACGTCTTACCAAAATTTTGACCCGATTCTGCACATCATTCTGAGAACAGAGGAGAAATTTTTACTAGTCAAATGATACCTACCAGTCTTTAGGTTTGGAGATTGTGATAATGGAAACTGAATTTCTGGCTATAACGTTAGCATATGGTAGTCACAACTGCAACTGTCAGGTTGTTTAAAGAAATCAATTTTGTATGGAAATTTTCTGTGACTCGCATCCAGGTGGGATCTTCTTCCCAGATAACTTGGACTAAGTATCTCGGTCTCCCGATGTTTAAAGAATAACTGGAAGAGAATTAAGAGAAGATGTATTATTTCCCCTTGATATTTATGGCACTTATGGCATTTGTGTGGAGTCCTTGGGTGGTGCAACTGGTTAATTGCTCAGCTGCTAACTGAGAGGTTGGAGGTTTGAGTCCACCCAGAGGCACCTTGGAAGAAAGTCCTGGCAACCTACTTCTGAAAAATAACCCAATGAAAACCCTATGGAGCACAGATCTACTCTGATACATATGCGGTCACCATGAGTAGAAATCAACTCCGTGGCAACTGGTTGGTTGTTTGGTTGGTTGAGGTGTTTTTTTAATGCATCTCCCTTGTTCCAAGCCATGTTATTTACCATTGCGCATATAAATGTATAGCAATCTTCCTTTGACATTACTATTTCATGGTAAGGATAACATTAGTAATATTTGTATGTACTGGATATTTTTTATCTGTATTCCAGAATAGAAAGAATATTTTTGTTGTTTTTTAAGTTTATTTAACAAAAAGTCTGATTTATGTTCAGTGGCCATATGGTTTATATATTTACTATAGAAAATGCTAGACTACCTCAAGGAGAAGAAGGATGTGGGCTTCTTTCAAAGCCTTGCTGGCCTGATGCAGTCATGTAGGTAAGGAGATGTTCTCATGCAATTGATCTTATTCAATTGGTTCTATTTTATAAAGTACTTGTTTTGCATTGTTGACAATAATTGTACATAGAACAACTTTTAATAACTAAACACACTCTAAAGCAAGGTGATAGACACGCCGGTTTTCTGTCTTGTTGTTAGGATGTTAAAGTAATGTCTTAGTTCCTAACTTAATTATTCAACATTAATGTCTTAAAAGAGTTTTCCCTGTGCTTAAATAGCTACCTAGGGATCTTAGAGAATTAACGTGTTTTCTGCGTACTTGAAAATGTGTAACGTATGATTTAAAAAGAGAAGAAACTCTCTTTTATTCAGTTTTATTTGGGGAGCTGTAGGCCATTTCTCTTTTTCTAAGTAAATGATCCTTAACCATCTCATTTGTAATCGTCATTTTCTATTTTTTACAGTCCTTAAAATCATTCAGACAGCATTTGGCTAGGGAACCTGACACATACTTAAAGGAATAAGTGTTACCAACTGGAAAAAATTATTATGTTATATTTCAGTATGTCTTTGAACTTAGTAACGCACTTCCAAAATTGAAACTCATTAATTCCTTATGTCCAAATTTCGCAGGGTTTATTTCAGTGTAGGCCCTGGAGAAGAGCTTAGTCTGCTACGAGGGAAAGATGATTGGTGGAGACACTGGATTGCAACGTGTTAACATTTGTTTTACACGTCAGGCTATGTGCTTTGTAGACGTTCATTTGCTTTCCTGAACCAAGAAAAAGATTTATGAGTTCTCTAATTCTGTTTTCTCCCTGTTATTGTAGTGTCCTTGACCTAAATGCATTTGAGCGACAAAACAAAGCTGAAGGACTGGGAATGGTGACAGAGGAAGGATCAGGTATTAATCAGTTAAATCAAAAGGGTCACCTGCCCCATCTCCCTCCCTGAAATGAGTCAATTATCAATTACGTTTTCATAAAAAGAGATATGAGGTCATTTTGAAATTGATAAAACGCTTATGTGACTCATTTAGAGTACCTATTTAGACATTCATGCAGTTCCTACTTGAAAACCAGCCTTACATTTCGTTATTCACTCCTTTTTGTCCCTGCCCTACTGTCAGTGGCCTTATCGAAGAGTTATCTATAAATCATAAAGCTCATGGACAAACTAAATTAGAGAGCTGTTGACTTCCTTTTGCCAGTTTAGCAAACTGTCAAGCATCCAGGTTCTTCTCTCTCCTTAGGATAGCTTCATCGCAGATCATTCAGTCTACACTCACCACCACCTATTATCTCTTCCCTTTTAGTACAGCTATCCTTCTCTCTCCTATACGCATACATCTTTGCAAGCCATAATTATTTGATGAAAAAGATGAAAGAGTAATTTTTGTGCTCAGATAACTCCAGTCACTTTATTTACATGTGCACAAAAATAGTGATTCACACGTCTTTAAGGTTTTCCCTCTATAAATGGATGCAAGTATAAACTAGAACAGTTAGTAAGCCTTGCATTTCAAGCAGAGATAAACATTGCTGCACCTTCATTTTAAGGGTACTTATTAAGAAAAAAAGTTTCAATATTTTTAATTTTGATTTATTTTGACACTTTTGTGTTTGATTTTCAACTAATTTAGTTTTAGTAAAGCCCTGTGTTTTTTATCTGTTTTAGTTTGGTCTGGTTTGGACTTGTCATTTTGTCAATGTATTAGTTTTGGAGCATTGGGTCTTCTATAGCACTAATCCTGTTGCAAAAATAAATTTTCTCCCATCTGCCATGTGTAGTCTTTGCTTGCCTTTCTGAAATATTTTAAAATTAACTCTTCTCTCTAATTATTGCTGTGGCTTTTTGTTTGTTTTGTTCTTGCAAACAGGAATTAACTGCACATTTCTTAATGTATTTTAAAGTTTATCATTTATATACATTCTAATGTTGCTACTACTATGTGGCTCCTGTGTCATTTTATTTTTGGCTTACATTTGAATATAGGTTCAATCATCAAGTATAAGCCATACAATTACTTAATTGAGTTAGCTACTTTCCAGAAAAATCACAGGCACACTTTAAACATTTTTAGGTTTTCTGAAAATGAATATCAAGCTATTTCTTTCTGTTACTAAACATCAGTGTCAACAGCGATAGCACTTGATTTAAGGGCCCCAGCGAAGGACTCTGAAGAACTGCAACTCCAGGGCACATTACATGCCTGACACTAACACCTCACAGAAGTCCCAGGCATTTTTCACTAGAAAGTGCCTCAAAGTGGAAGAATTTTCTGTTGGAAGTCTGACTTGCCTGCCTTAGAATTGTAAATTAATTTCATTTTTCCCTGCAGTTTTTACCTAGTGTTCCAGAGGCTCTGAACAGAATTCCACCAAATCATCTTTAGTCACTGTTCATATCAGCTCCCACAAAGGAATAACTGCCATACAGGTTTATTTTACACCGTCTTCTACTCTAAGCCACCAGACATGGATTGGGATAAAATTTGTGAGTCCCAAGTCAGAAATAACTTAGTGAGAGTGAACATTCTGATGTGAGAATTAGTTACACCTCTGAATATGAGATTAGTTCGATTTAGTTATTCTCTTTCAACCCAAAAAGGAATAGCCCAAACTGATAAACTAGCTTTGTATTTTATTTCCTTACAAACGGCAAAACAAAAACAAAATCTCAACTTCTTTCTCTTTCCCCATCTCCTTTTCTTTCAACTACTGTTAATGTACTGTCCTCACTTCCTCAGTCATCACCCATGAGCGTGGTAATTATTAAAAATAAACTGCCTTTTGTTGATTTGCTCCTTTATTTGTTGTTAGCTTTGCGTCAGCACTGCACAGACTTTATAGGGAAAGATTTTGTGCATTTTTTTCCTTTTATAGACTGTGTTCACAAATAGATTATTTAATTTTCATCATTGTGCATCCTATTATTTTTAAAATTTTTATACCCAGCTCTCCTGTCTTTTTTTCCCCCTTCTTTCTATGAGGATGTGCAGTTATTAACATATTAGATATGAAGGGGCAACAAGCATTTAAATTATTTTTTCATTTTTATTTTTTTTCTGTTTCTTTCATTTAAAACATTTCTAGCGGGCCCAGTGTTTGCAATTGTGTGTGAACGAATGAATAATAGAATGTGTGCTGTAGTCTTCCTGTGGTGTTTCTGTTTGAACATACTGTGGCTTTATGGCTGCACTGACTGGTGCATTGGAACTCAGTGGCAGATCCAGAATGGGCTGTGATGGTCGAATTTTCTCCTAGCCAATGTGCTGTGCCAGTTCCCTTCTACATATTGGGAAATCTACAGAGTTTTTCTCTATTTTTAAAAGAATATCACAGATTAAAAATATTAACATAAAAACTAAGTCTATGCTTGAGACCGAATTCACAGAGAACTAGAAGCAGTAGCAAATATTTACTCTTCAAACTAATATAATAATAAAGATTCATTAGCATTTCAAAGTAGTTTCTAAAAGACATTATATGCAATGGTAATAAAGAATGGATTAGCTTCCCGATGGTACCTAGTATGTCAGCAAGGCTTTAGAGATTAAATTGGGCTTTTTGAATATATTCAATTGCTTTAATCATTAATAGGAGAACAAGCAAGGACAAATTATTAGCTCTATTAATATACTATTTCACAAATTATTTTAAGAATCTCTGCACTATCTTTTGTTATAGTTTTAAAATTTGTTACGTGACCATCTTTTTGTTTAAGAGTCTACAAAAGTTAAGAAAATCTTGTCCCATAATAAGAGAAGGAAAAATCGATCATTCCTGTAGGAGTGCATAGAAAAGACTGAAAAATCTCTGTTAGTGATACCATTGTTTCAAAGCATGAAGCTCAGGCAACATAGGCTGAGCACTGGGAAAATGTGATAGATCTAAATCCCCTCCCTAACCAACTCTCTTCCTAGTGATAATAAGATGAACACAAATTATATAGCAATGGACAGTGTATAAACCTAAATATGTGAACTTTTTGACACCCACAACCCTCCCATGAGATAGATATTATCTCCATTTAATAGGTGCAGAGGCTGAGGGCCATAAAAGCTACATGGTTTGACCAAGGCCATACAGCTAAGTGGCAGGGTCAGGATGCAATACAGGCATTCTGCCTCTCACTGCTTAATTTAACAATTCCAAGAGGCCAAGTCGCTCACCCCTCATCTTTCAGTATTCTTTCAGGGCTTAGTACATGTCTAGCACTGGTTTAAGTAGTATTATTCGCCCCTTTACTTGTTTATTGCTCTCTTCAAGGACGCCTGTAAATATTGTCCAGTTTATTTCCAATTTTTGCATTTATTGTTGAGGTTTTAAAATCACTTTTGAACTTTTATGGTTGCAAATTATATTTCTAATCTGGTATTGAGATACCATTAGGACATATGTGCTTATCTAAGGTTTGTATATAAAGATTTCAGATTAATTAATTATATTCTTCTTTTCTACTGCTGTTATTGTCATGTAAGTTTGCCCTTTGTCCTTACCTTCCCTTACAAAATTTGCCCCATTTCTATAAAAGTCTGGGCCTCCCACTTGTTTGAAAAGAAAAAAGGCTCTTCAGCAAGTGCGTTTTGTGGATTTGTGATGTGCTTATTGTCGTCCTCTCTGGATAATTTTTATTCATATATGTTTTAACAAGTTCAAAACCAAAAACCTATATGAATATCTGAAATTTCATTCCATTCTTGGATTTTTATTTGTTTTTATAAGAACCATTTAACTTCATCACTTAATCATTATGAGCTTGAAAGTGCAATTTTCCTTTTTGTCAAAATTCTTTTTGGAATATTGAGAAAGATATTGCTTTTTGCCTTTTGATCATTTTGTGGGGGTCCTAGACTTCATAAGCAATATGAAACTTTGAAATTGATCTGATTCCTCCAAAACTGTTTGATTTTTTAAAAAATCTTATATAAAACATTAACTACCAATTAACCTTTACAAAATTCCCATCTGTTTGATAATGTAGTGCGTTGAGGTTATAACTCTTTGTTATTTTTATTGCTTTATTAGTTTTTGATTGCTTCTCAGTGAAGGTTTTCAAAGTATTTTCACAAACGTAGCCCAGTGCTAACACTTGGGTTCTGGCTATGTCACTCCATCACTCCTGTGGGCAAACTTTCTCTTCAAGGAAAGCCTATGATGATGGTTCATGACACCACATATGTTCCATTAACAGCCTTGAACAGTTTTAAAACTTTGGAGCTTTCATTTAATTTGAGTGGCTGTTGTGTGCCAGACACTGTCCTAGGTATTGGAGATGCTTTAGAAGCTAAGCATGGTGGACGCAGACTTGTGAACAAATCACTTCAGACCAATACTGTAATCGGAGCCTCACAATAAACATGACATGACCTGAGTCTTGAAAGGGAAGTAGGAGTTTATCTGGTAGACAGGGAAGACCAAGACATTCTAATCTAATGGATCAGCATATGCCAAAGTTTAAGGTACAAAACATGTGAGACAATAGTTATTAATCTAGTGTTGTAGAAAGAAAATGAATGGACTAGAGGGGAGAGAGAGTTTATGGGAGGTCATGAAGTGTCTCCTCTGCCTTGCCAAGGAATTTGCACTTTTTTTCTGAGTCCACGGAGACCCATTAAGTAACTAACACTTAAATGATATTTGTGATGTGTTATATGATCCACCTAGAATTTAATTCCTAGCATTCACTGTTCAAAAAATACTTCTGGTAGAATACACTGACATTAAAGTGTTCAGATTTCTCATTTTTGAGTAATGCTACTATGCAAAACCTGAGCTCTGGTGGTGCAGTGGTTAAGCACTCAGCTGCTAACTGAAAGGTTGTGATTCGAACCCAACAGCTGCTCCGTGGGAGAAAGATATGGCAGTCTGCTTCCATAAAGATTACAGCCTTGGAAATCCTATGCAGGACTTCAAACTGGTTCAAACCGGTTCAGTCATGACTGCTGACGCAAAACCACAACAGACCGAAATTTTTTAAATTTGGGTGATCTGGAACTATAACCAGAATGGGAAAAAGTATGGGTGGAAACCCTGGAATGGGAGACTTGGAAGAGGCTTAGTGAGCCCTTTCAGGAGCCTGATGTGTGAGATGGAATTATTGCCTGGGCTAAGGAGAGTGACACACATTCAAAGTGGTGTGATCGGCTGCCATCTTTGAATGGGGCACCGCTGTTTCTGACTCTGCGCAAAATCCGATGGGCAAGAGATTTGGTTGCTGTGCAACATGTATGCTGCCCTTGTTTTCTAATAGGGAGATTAAGTTTCTAGCAGGGCTTTGACCCATAATTTCTCCCGCTCCAGTTATGGTTCCAGTTCACCGAAATTTTAAGAAGATTCGGGTCTGTTCCGGTGTCAGTTCCTCAGTCATGATTGAACTGGGATGAACTGGTTAGAAGCCGTGACCCTATGAGCAGTTCTGTTCTGTCCTATAGAGTTGCTATGAGTTGGAATCAACTGAATGGCAATGGGTTTGATTTTGGGTTTTTACTATACAAAACAGACATTAAGTCCTCCAAAGATAAGTGACCAGCATGGTTTCCTTCATGGCAGTGGAGAGCTCTAAGTTGTATTTAATGATAGACTATAGGGAATTCTTCAGTGCAGGCTTTTCATAATTACTATTAAAGGAATCAATTTGTTTATCAGGAGAGTATTATGATTGAATTGATGTTTATGAAAAATGTCTGGTAGCCAGCCGAGTGAAAGATGGGAGTCACAGTGTGAAGGCAGGGAGATCATTAGGATGTAGATGAGTAGACTTCAAGGAGAGGAATGGCAGCTAGAAGGGCATAGGCTCTGGCTATAACAGAAACAGTCTGCAAATCCCATTTGAAAGCAAAGGGATTTTTTTTCCTGCATAGTTGACACGTACATTAATTTTGTAACTCATAGAACATAAATAAATAGTGGTAAAGAGTATTCTTATTTTTTTTTTCCTTGTCTTGGGATCTGAAATAAGAATGCATTCTATACAATGATGTAAGGTTTAATTTAAGTTTAAATAAATGCACGTAATGGAATTTATAGATTATCATACCCACCACGTACTGAAATTCTATATTTTGGAAAGCTAGGCCTTCTTTTGACTTTATGGCTTAACAGCACAGAAACTACATGTATTCCTCTTGTGCTTTGTATATTTGCATTTTTACTTGCATGAGCCAATTTGGTTATCTCAAAGGCTCTGTGAAGTAAGCAGGCCAGATGTTTGTTAATCCCCGTATTAAAATAATAAAAACAAGGCTCAGAAAGGTGAATTAACTTTCTCAAAGCCACATATCTAGAAAATGTTTTTTCTGTGTTCTAGAATTGATGAAAACAATTTGAGTAATACATAGATCATGTAATGATTGTTAGTCAGAGATCTATTGTGTCAAAGATTTAGTTCATGTAATGATTGTTAGTCAAAGATCTGTGTTAGTCAAAGATTTATTAACGTTAGCTTTATGAAGGTTAGAAACTATGGCATTTTGGATTTAGAAAGGTCGTATAATATCAAAATGACCTGTTTATGGACTGTCTCTTCCATTAGATATGAACTTGTTGAGGTTAAGGATTTTGTTCATTGGTCTTTTTATGCCTAGTGCCTCAATGGTGTCTGGCATAGAAGTGGCACTTAGTGACTGTTTATTGAACTTCACTGGGTTCGAATCCTGCCATTACCACTTAATAACTATTTGACATTCTTCAAACTACATTATTTCTCAGTTGTTTACTGCACAAACCACAAAATGGGTTGATATCACCTACCTTTCAGGATTATTGTAAACTGGAAATTAAATGATGAGATAATACATCCAGTACAATGTCTGGCATGCTGTAGTCACTAACTAAATGTTAACTATAAACGCATTTTTTTAAATCTGATTCTTTGTTGGTTGAACTGTAATATAATATAAGCATCCGTATTTAAGCCATTTAAGCAGTGATACTAAAACTAGCCTCATGGAATAAAATACCTGATTTTTTCACTGTTTCACAATATTTTATCATTAGTTCTTCAGTTATGCCATTGTACAAAACAGATATTTAAGTTTCCTAAAGATCAGTGATAGGAATGATTTCCTCCATGGTGGTGGGGATGCTCTTGAGTTGCATTTAATAGTATAGTATGCAGCCCGTCTCATGGTTCATGCTACTCAACCTTTTATCATTTCATTATTAGAGATAGTGACATGATAAGGCCTTACAACAGTGGGATCTTAGTCTTTTGGAGTTTATCATCCCAATTCTATTATTCTTTATACATACTAGGTAGTTTTTTAACTTCCTTATTAAATTTTGTTTTTACCAAGGAAACTACTTCCCGAGCTTTGTCTGGAGAATAGACTGAGTACTTTGAGCTATGTCCGTGGATATTCTAAGTAATCACTAGACACACACACACGTAAGCACAGACACACAGAGTTGTCTTATGGAACTTAAGCCGATACTTATATATTTTTCTATTAATTGGATAAACCAATTGTGAGTAGAACAATGGCCTTTAAAGTGTGTTACCTCTATTAGATCTCTGAGATAGGACTTATCATTTCACTTGTAGCCTGAATAAGTATATAAGGACTACTTAATATTATTCCCAAGTGAAAGTTATATTTTGAGGACATTTTGGTCTATTATATTATATGGTCTATAAAATTAAGATAGTTTTCAGAAAATATAAATGCACTCAATTAATATATTCAATAACTATATACATCACCTGGATATATAAAGATGTTGCTCCCATCTTTATTTAGTCTTATTGCCACTGCTACTAATCGTATTAACTTTTTCTCAATTTATAAAAATATATACTCTGAGGAGCCAGTGAGGTAGACAGGATATATGTTGATAACCTCATTTTACAGATGAGAAAACTAAGACTCGATAACTAACTCATCATTAGCAACAATGTTAAAATAACTCTCCCTTTATTACAGTATTAGAATCATAAACCCCCTTATAAGTAAAAATGAAACCAAAAGAATGTCCTTCACGTTATTTACATTTGGCCATCATGCAGCTAATGCAAATAATATTTTAAGAAAGCACTTTCAACTATGTTTTACTCCATTTCGCTATTTGTTATTAATCTTGGTTTCCATCTTATACTGGAATTTCTTTCGCATACATCACAAAGTAGACTGTGGATCCTGTACCTTCTGCAGACATAAAGCCATCATCCATCTCTGTTACTGCACCTCTGACACGCAGCATGGGCAATGGCAGCATTTTAATCAGAGTGATGTGTTTGTGAAGCACTGGCACCCTAGTTTCTACATGGTAGCACTTGATGCTAACTGAAGACTTGACTGGCCCCCTCCCTTCCCCTGTGGGTGTTCTGCGATGTGCAGCGTGTCCTTATGTGAGTGCAGTTACTTGTATGTGTTTTGGTACAGAGGCAAGAAAATACTATGCATGCCAACAGTCAAGAGAACCTTATGTTGGAAGTCAGTTTTCATTGTAGGAAAAAAAAGAGTATCTTTAGGTACACAGGTAGATGGTGTGATATTTATTTCAGTGTTAACTTTTCTGAACTCTCTCCAGCAAGGGTTATTTCACATTGAATGTGTGAACATTGAAAGTAGGTACATAGTTTACTGATTCCACTTACACTTTTTAGCTGAGCTCACAGGGGGAGAATCAATAAGTCTATGTAACTCTTATTAGTTTGATTGAAATATCATTTGAAAGAATCTTCTGATTAAAATAGATCATGAAAAGATACAAAATATCATTGATGGAGAGTTTCTTATCCTGAATGCTCTCCTTCCTTCCTGTCCCGCCATGAACTTAAACGCTGAGGAACGGACTTAGCAGCCATGTCTTGAGAGTCAAAACAATGTGCATTTAACACTGAAACTTGTCCCAACGTCTGATATGTATACTTGGTGATTTTATTTTGATCACCAAATATCATTTCTTGCAGGCTGACAGGGAAACGAGTACAGTGATTTTATGTACTTTTTTTTAATGTTTATATTAGTTTTCAAAATGGTTTTGCTTCCTAACCCTACCATTATATGAAGCTTCTCACTTTGAAAGTCACAGACTGCGGACTGGTAAGTCCATCAGTTCTCTGTCATGATTATTCGTAATTTTAGTTCAAGCAAACACATGGTCATTGCATATTTTCCTTTCTTAGCCCAATTATTTCCAGTCCGTGAAAAGTTATTTTTTTTAAATACATAAGTACATACTCATTTACTTGCTAAACAACATTTTTCATCATTTTGCTTTCTAAACGATTTTAGATTCTGGAGCATAATGTTGCAAATTTTTCTCACTATCTCTGTATGTGTTGAAACTCAGCTTTCATTTGTGTGGTGCTGTTTATTGTTTGTTCCTTCTTTGTGTTTTCACTTTCACAGTAACTCGTGATTATGATGAATTGAAATGGAAACATAGGTAAAACTTCTGAATCCCTTTCTGGGGCTTCATCCTTGACCCACAAATATTTTTAGTTTTTGATGATGCAGAGTAGCTTCTCTGGCTATGGTATGTCCTTCTTTTTACCTCCTTTGTTATGTTTCACTCTCAAAGCCTGAGCCACCAAGGTCTTTCTTTTGCTTTGAAATTTAAAATTAAGTCCGCTTGCCAGTTCCTGGTCCTCTAGCAGTAATACTCCAACTAATCACGTCTCTATTTTAGATTTCTGAAGTTTTTCTTATTTTTAGTTAGTAGACAAGATGATGAGATAGTTAATTAAAACGAGTCATTTTCTAGCAATTAATTTATTGTTTTCACAGCTATCCTTTCTTCTGTAGTAAAAGAAACTCTTGCCCCTATTTTATATATACATTGACTGCCTTTGAATGGAATCGTTTGGTCAGATACTGGGAACAAAGAAAATTTAACATGAACATTTATACGAGATGCCAAGATCTATACATATCTTACAAAAAAAAATTAAACCTTCAGCTTGTTTGTAAAATGTTGCCAAACCCATGCTGCTACCTTTAACAGAGAGAAATCTGACTTTTAAAATTTCAATGTTCTTTTCTTACAAAGAAAAAGTACATCTGCCAAGTGCATGATCTAATGAGCTT
The DNA here is from genome assembly GCF_000243295.1 of Trichechus manatus latirostris. Classification (NCBI taxonomy): domain Eukaryota; kingdom Metazoa; phylum Chordata; class Mammalia; order Sirenia; family Trichechidae; genus Trichechus; species Trichechus manatus. Next base: position 993,849 of record NW_004443957.1, on the reverse strand, counting down.
CAGATAGAAACGTGGCTATGATTTGTGACTGTTTTTGGTTCAGAACTATGCCAGATTCACATGCGAGTTTCATGGAGGTGGGGATGGGAAGGGAGGGCTGACAAGGGTGGTTGGTGATGTTTCGTCCGTTGGCCTTTCTGCAGGAGAGAAGGTGCTGCAGGACGACGAGTTCACCTGCGACCTCTTCCGCTTCCTCCAACTTCTCTGTGAGGGACACAGTTCAGGTTTGTGAGATCCAAGGCTGTGTGGTGGCAGAAATAAATACATTGACGCCAGTGATAGCAGTAGCCTTGTAGTTCCAATTTATGCTTCTTCTCTAGAGTCCACAAATAGTTCTTCAGCGTTAGTCTGTATGCATGGACACTGTAACATTTTACATATTGCTTTGCACTTTCAAAGTCCTTTCATGGACATTTCACTTAATTCTTGTCAGTCGTTCTTATGTTAGGGAAGATGGGTAACAGGCAAAGAAAGATACAGATTAGGTAGAGGCATACAACAAAATATATAGCTTTATTGCTGTTGTACCACTTCTCTTTACCTGGGGAATATTGAAAAACAAACAAACAGTGGCCATTGAGTCTGTTCTGACTCATGGTGACCCCCATGTATGTCAAAGTAGAACTGTGCTCCATAGTGTTTCCAATGGCTGATATTTTGGAAGTAGATTGCCAGGCCTTTTTTCTGAGGCACCTCTGGGTGGACTCAAGCCTCCAACCTTTCAGTTAGAGGCTGAGCATGTTAACTACTTGCACCACCCAGACACTCCTTGGGAAATTAATATGTATTTCCATTAGTTGTTTATATATCTAGTTACTCGCTAGGCTGGTGGATCCATGAAGGCAGAGCTCTATCTTAATTTTATCTTTGTTACCCCAGAATTTAGCAAAGTACTGAGGAACAAATGATTATTAAATAAATCATTTAATTACTCTGTCCTAAAGTATAGAAACCCTTTTCAGTCTTTTGCATGTCCAGAGCTCAAAAGGTTGAAATACAGAAAGGGATTTTTGCAACATCTGGGACAAAAATTGATTATCGATATTCTGTAAAGCACCTAGATATATTTTGGGGGTGATAACTCACTTTTCATGGAAAATATAAATTATTTAATGTTTGAATTATCAGTTAAAACACTCCTCTTAGCCACAGTGATTTCACTGTAAATCATCATTTGCTTTTGGAGTTTCTCAAATAACTGAACTTGTCTTAAACGTTTGAGTTTAATAACTTTTTTTATGTAATGTAGATTTTCAAAATTATCTAAGAACTCAGACTGGCAATAACACAACTGTCAATATAATCATCTCTACTGTGGACTACCTACTGAGAGTTCAGGTACATTGCCTTACATATTAGTACCGAATGGTTGCATGAGTTGAAAGAATGTAGCAGAGTTGTTCAACTGATATGTTTCAAGGTGTTTTGATTTATAACTGGACAGAATTTTTCGAGATATTTTGTCTTCGATCACAATCTTTCACCAGGTCTTACAGCGAAGCTGACTCTGTTGTCTTGGCCTCCTATCCTGGCTCCCTACTTTGTTCATTATGTTGTTTATAAGTGGGAATTTTTTTCTTCTCCATTTCTTAGCTTGATGGTGTTTTAAGTTCCTTTTCATTTTATAAAGCATGTATATACTCTGCTCCTTCTACAGTTAATAGATTTAATTGGAGAAGAATATTTGAAACATCCTTAGAAATGGGAAAGAAAGACTTTCCAACTACTTGTTATATTCTTAAATTTTTTAGCCTCAGGTTAGTTCCTTTTGGCTGTTCTAATATTTGAATTAATTTTAAAATTCATTTTAGCAGTCTATCACTTAAAAATCTCTCTAATATCAGAGCTATATTTTACATTGTTAATAAAACTAAATCAGAAAGTGTAGCCCTCTTAAATAATGAGAGCCATATACAACTTCTTTATTTCCCTTATTTTATTTATGAGAAAAGCCAGGTACAGTGTTTAAAAAACTGCAAACCCAACTTTCAGTTGTTTCCTTAACCTTTGAGTATATAAAAGCTCAATACGTTTTTACTTAAAGCTCAATGGGAAAAAGGTCCATTTTTAATCAAATACATTGAAAAGTATTGCTGAAAGCATATTAGCGATTTTTAAAATCATGTCTCAAAACTCAAATGTAGTTCACACCGTGGCCTAAATTGTTTTATTCATTTAGTCAAATAAATTCTAAGCTACTGTTGAAAACATTCTGTTTGGAAAGATTGGTCTTACTTAGAGTTTTCTTTACTGTTCTTGTCAGTATTTATAAGCAGCCCAACCAGTTTCTTCAGGAGAAGTTACAAAAACAATGACCATCCTGGAGTTCTCACTGATGAAATATAATTGACTTTGTTGGAGAAAAGATGGCTAGATGTCTGTAGCCCCAAAAATATTCTTTCATGGTTGATCTAATTTTTATGCTTACATAGTTAACATTTAACCTTGTCCAATGGATAAATATGTTTTAGTCTGATGAATCCTTATGTTTGTGAAGTTTAAAGTCATTAGAGACAGAAAGCAATTTTTAAAGCAAGTTTTCTATTTCCTTTTCTTTTTCTCCAGTTGCTATTTATATCTAGGATGGAGGCTGCCATATTGTGTTTAGGAAAATCATCAAGAGTGGTATTTACTTCACAGATATTTTTGCTTGATTCCAAAACTATTACTTAAAATGTTTTTCCATTATATAGTCCAAAACCCTACAGATCAGTGATAACTTTAGAATGTGCCTTATTAATATTATTTCTATTTTCCAGGAATCAATTAGTGATTTCTATTGGTATTACTCTGGGAAAGATGTTATTGATGAACAAGGACAACGGAATTTCTCCAAAGCAATTCAAGTAGCAAAACAAGTCTTTAACACCCTTACAGAGTATATTCAGGTAAACGTTTAAACATTTTTGATTTGAGAAAAGAAAAATGAAAGAGTCAAGTTAATTAGCATTTATCTCCATAGAAAAACGCAATATGCCTAAAATAGTCAATCAAATAAAAGTACAATAGAAAATCTGTATCTTTACCAAGAAACAGATTTTTCTTTTTACTCAATTGCTATTAAAAGTTATAAAATCATGATCTTAAATATTTCATTTCACTGCATATTTTTCCTGCCATCATTCACATTTCCTGTTGACCCCTTTCATAGTGACCTATGTGATCCCACTAAAAATATTAGGATGAGATGTGAATTAATGTCGAATGTAACGGCTTTACTGTTTGGTAGAAGGAGATATCATTAAGTCCTTATAGGCATGAACCATGATGTTGGCTGTTTGTATCTCCAGGGCCTTGTATAGATTAAGCAATAAATATTAAGAAAGGTAGACAAAGACGGAGGGAGAGAGACTGGGAGAGCATTATACCACTCTTTATAGTAGTCCTTCCAATAAGAGTAAGAAAGATGTTTCACAGAAACTTAATTAAAAAAAGAATAATGTTTAAAAACCTATTAGTTTGTTAGTATGTATTAGAGATAAAATTACAAAATACCATGAAGAATATAGTTTGTTTTTTTTACTTTGCTTTTATAGCCTATTTAGTCTATATTTGTGGTCTTAAACTTAGGTTTTAAAAAGAAACTTATACTTTCCTTAGTTAGACTAAACACCATCTTGTGGGAGGGGGAAGGTTAAATAAATATTAAACAGTCTAGAGTAGTGTGAGAGGTGTTTGTGGAATGATTGTTTGAGCGAATGAATGTTTTGTGGCCAAGTGCTGCAGACATATGGACGACCTATTCATCACCAACTCCAGGCTCCTTCTTTTTTGTTTAGCACCTTGGAAATGATCTCATTTTTTGTTTCATTATCTCAGAGTTAGGGCTGGGAGGCCCTTATTTCAATATTTCAATATGGAAAAGCTGCACTTGATAATTCTAATAACTTTTCCTTAAAATCAAATAAAAGAGAACTTTTACGTCAGTTCCAGCCCATTCATGTTCCTATTTCCTTATTTTCTCTGGCTTTACCCTTATTGCCTTAGTATTCTCATCCACTCCAGAAAGATATCAGTACAACAGTATTCAATGTGAATTGACTGACAACATTAGCAAGCCAGTGAATTTTGTAGAAATGGTTAGTGAAATGGTTTCTCTATACCAAATGAAACTTAAATGCCTTTTCAGCAGCCAATAAGTGGGCATTTTTGGGTGCCTAGAATAAGTAAGATTCCTGAATTTATATAAAATTAGAAGTGTCTGTTATACTCTTAAGATGTGCACAACTCTTTGTTAGAGATTGCTGGATAACAGATTTCTAAATGAATATTCAAAGGATGTCAGCTAAAGTCACATGGCTTACTATGCTTTGTTCATTTATTAACTTCTCCTGTTACTCCCTACTTACATTTTTACACAACTTAATCATTTCTGAGACACATTTTTTTAATATTTTAATTAAATTAAACTTTTATATCTATAAATTTTAACAAAGGCTTATTTTTCTCACAATTATTTCAAATAGTAAATATCTGCAACAATTTTCAGAAAAAAACCCTAAAAATAGGGAATTATAAAAGGAAAATCTTTAAATTCCTCTCAAATGTAAGCTTCAATTATCTGTGAGAAAGTAATAAAATTATGTAGTTGTCTTAGTTATTTAGTGCTACTGTAACAGAAATACCATAAGTGGGTGGCTTTAACAAACAAAAATTTTTTGTCTCAGGAGGCTACAAGTCTGAATTCAGGGCACTGGTTCTGTGGGAATGCCTTCTCGCTGTTGGCTCTGGCGGAAAGTTCTTGTTTCTATTCCTCAGTTCCTTGGTGATCTTCATGTGACATGTATCTTCCCCTCCCTTTGTGCTTTCTTCTCTGTGCTTAATCTGCTCTGCTCTTTTTATGTCTCAAAGATGACTGGCGTAAACCACACCCTACACTAATACGATCTCCTTAACATACACAGGAAAGTCCTATTAGAAAATGGGATTACATCCATAGGTGTAGGGGTTTAGGATTTACAACACATTTTGAGGGACACAATTCAGTCCATAATAGTAGTACACTTTGATAGGCATTTAAACTTTAGTTTATGTTCCCCTGCAAAAAAGAAAATCAAGGTATAAAATCATCTTTCCATTTTCTTTAGGATAGTTATCCCATCTGTGAAATGAAATTATAAGTTTTGCTTTATAAAAACAGAGTTCTCTAAGGTATCTTTTTAATAAACATTTTCTTTTGGGATAATTTTATATTGATAGAAAAGTTACAAAGATAGTGCAGAGTGTTGCCATATACCATTCACCCAGCTGGCCCCAGTGTTAGCATTTTACATCTAAATGTAAAATTCGTCTAAACGAAGACGTCAACATCGGTACAATCCTGTTAACTAAAGTACAGACTGTATTCTGATTTTACCAGTTTTTCCATTAATGTCCTATAATGGAAAAATCCTAATGTTCCAGGAACCAATCCAGTTTACCACATTGCCTTTAGTGAAACACATTTTGAAGAAGCTTGCCTTAGTATCATCTTTGCTGATAAGTATTAATACTGTGAATAGAAGTACACTGTTAGCTTCATACTTATTTTGGAGTGCCTTTTATATTACAGCATTGCAAAGTGCTTTTGGATTCAAATTTTTGCTAACTGTAGAGAATTATATAAGGGATGATCCAAAACCATTGGAATAGAAGCAATGATCTATAAGATTTCAATCCCAGTTTTAATAAGGGGGGAGAATAATTGTTTGAATAAGAAGACATTATATTGTCAGAGTGTCTAGAGTAGAACCACGAAGTAATTGGTGAGAAAAGAAGGCTTTATGTGCTGTTGCAACAAGAAGGTCAATCTGAAAGCAAGACTGTCCTGCCTCTGGCAATTAGCAAAGATTTTATGTGTTTTTTTCCCCAGTTGTCATCAAATTGACTCAGACTCATAGCAACCGCATGTGTGCTCCACATGGTTTTCAGTGGCTGATTTTGCATGAGACCTTTCTTCCAAGGTACCTCTGGACTCAAGCCTCCAACCTTTCGGTCAGCAGCTGAGTGCATTAACCATTGGCATCACCGAGGGACTCCATTTTACGTGTTACAGGCACTGAATGGATGATGAGAAACAGGAAAGGGAGCAAGTAGGCAAGGCAGATGTCCCCTTCCCGTTAGTCAACAGTTCTAGAGGTAGACAGCCTAATGGTGAGCCAGTCCCGGAAAGTACATTCTGTATGTTTCAGCTTTAGGGGGAAAAAATGGGTACTTTGACCTTGGGGCTTGCAGGTCTTTGTCACATAGGGTTGCAGAAACAACTCTTGGTTACATACAGGTTTTGGAAGATGTCAACCCTTTATAAAACATACTTTAACTGTTGATTAAAACCTTAAATATTACATGAAGAAAATTATTTCTCACTTGAATGAAGTCAAGTTTATTTCTTTACAAATTGCATTATAGTGTTCACCTAATGTCCTTCCACATTTTCTCCCTCCCTGATTTTTGCTCAATACTGATGACGATAGTCTTCAGCCACAACAAGACCCTGACAGCTATCCATTGCTCTGAAACCAGAGTTGTTGTACCAGCAGGCAAGGGGGAAACTGTAAAACTACTCTTTCTGGTACGTTGAATGTGCTGAAGTTAATAGCCTACAAATACGGTTATTAAGGAGTAAATAACTTTAATCCTTCTCACAGCTGTCCCTTCAAACTTGCTCTGTGAACCTTTTTTCTTTTTTTAACCACTCCTTGGGTGAATCTTGTGCCCTGGCCACTCTCAGATACATGAAATGCCTTCAGTCACTTTATCACAAGCATAGCCTCATTTTAGCAAAGCGCAGTGTCTTAGTCATCTAGTAGGCTAGAAGTCCAAATTCAGGGTGCGAAGTCCAGGGGAATGTTTTCTGTCTGTCAGTTCTGGGGAAAGATTCTTGCCATCAGTCTTCCCTGGTTGAGGGGCTTCTCAGCACAGGGACCTGAGATCCAAAGGATGCGCCATTTTCCTGGCTCTTGTTTCTTGGTGGTATAAAGTCCCCATGTCTGTCTGCTTGCTTCTTCTCTCTTTTATATCTCGGAAGAAATTGGTTTAAGACACAATCTAATCTTGTAGATTGAGTCCTACTTCATTAACATAATTGCCACTAATCCTATCTCATTAACGTCACGGTGACAGGTTTTACAACACTTAGGAGAATCACGTCAGATGACAAAATGGTGGACAGTCACACAATACTGGGAATCATGGCCTATCCAAATTGATACACCTATTTTCAGGGAACACAATTCAATCCACGATGTGCAGTCACAACCATATAACCTTCGTACAATTTACAAACTCTCCTCCACACTTCGGCTAGATTTTAAACTGGAAAACCTGGGGCCTGGGGGTGGAGGGCAAGGACTATGATCTGGGCTTTTCTGCACCCCCTACTTGGTTCTCTTCTTTCTCCTCCCCGTCTTAGTTAGTGTCAGGCTCCTTCAAAGTTGGAGCTGTGGGAAGGAGAAAAAATAAGGGACAGGAAAGGTCTTCCTTCAGGGCATATTAGTCCAGGACTGCACCATGGAGCCGGCCTGCTATTCTTTCTCTAATAAGGGGGCTGTTTTGGGTGCCTCTTTTCCCACTAAATTTAAGTTTATTCCCGTAGACCCTGTGCATCTGGTGGGCCCTCTCCACCTTGTAATCACATTACCCTTTCAGACAGTCTTGTTTGGCAAGATTTAAATGGGGCAGGATGACTCTCCTAAGTAACCCTTGTTGTGTTAGCTGCCATCAAGTTGGCCAGACTCATGGCAATCTCATACACAACTGAACGAAACAGTGCCTGGTCCTGTGCCATCCCCATGATTGGCTGCGGATCTGACCCTTGTGCTCCATAGTGTTTTCAGTGACTGATTTTTGGGAGTAGATCTCAGGCCTTTCTTCCTAGTCAGTCTCTGTCTGGAAGCTCCACCAAAACCTGTCTGGCATCATAACAACACACAAGCCTCCACTGACAGGTGGGCGGTGGCTGCACTTGAGGTGCATTGGCTGGGAATTGAACCTGTCTCTCTCTTATGGAAGGCAGGAATTCTTCCATTGAACCACCAGTGTCCCAAAACAGCCCATTTCTGGCCTGTAAGAGTCACACATCTTTCCTTTTGTCATCTGTGGAAGTGCGTTTTGTACTTCCACTCTCTGTCACACTTTTAATACCAGATCTTATGCTACCCAGCGGAGGAGAAAAAAGCCAAGCTCTCCTAATGGTTCTCTTGAAGGCTTGCTTTGTGGGCATGAGGAAGCAGCCTCTCTCCTCACCCACTGCGGTAGACGTAAGAGGCGGAGATGCCCAGAACTTGGGAGAGCTCTTTCCAGTCTCCCCCTTTTTCAGCTTCATCCCTTTTTATATCCTTAGGGTGGGAAGACCTATTTTTAGTCACCGTTTTGCAGGTACTGAGTCTAGCACCATGCCTTTGGAATACGGATATACTAGACACTTACTGTTTTTTATTCTCTGCCTTAAAGGCCACAGTAGAAGCTGGCACAGGAAAAAAAGTTTCATTTCAACATCTTGTTGGTATCTTCAGTGCAGTCTTCTTCCAGGCACTTGTTTCTAGAGTACAATTTGAAATGTTTGAATGTGTTCTCCAATTTAAACTTCTTATGATCATTTGTCCAAAAGATTTAATGACTTAGAATTTAAGAACTGTGTTTTGTATGTTTTTTCTTTTGAAATAAAATAAATAACATCCCTGCTGTATATTTTCCCGGTTGGTGTGATGTGGGTATGTTTGCAAAACTGAGTGATTGATAGAATTTTCCTTTGAGAAAAAAAATAGACATTGTCTCCATCAAATCATTCCGCATACACACTGCGACAGCACACCCTCTTTAGTGTCTCAGGCATCATCACTGCAGAAGTGTAAGCTAAGGAGCAAAGTTAGCTTCCAACTTCCTTGACGTCTGGGTTCATGAAGGTAATGACGAAGCATTTGTCTTTTAAATTCTTGATGGTTGTACAATTTGTGCAACAGTTTTACGATTCAAAACAGAGTATGTTGAAGGAGATTTTCTTTTTCCTGTATACGAATATTTTATCCAGGTGACTACAGGCAGTCCCTAGATTATGAGCAAATTCCATTCCTAAATCTGTCTTTAAGTCAAATTTGCATGTAAGTCAGAACGAATGTTTGTGTATAGTATGTAGTATACCTTTCTATGCATAAAAAAATTAAACACTTCCAGATTCACTAAAACATATTTAACATAGTAATACAGTAATAATAATAATGTTTTCACAGAGTAGCGCCATTCGTTACTATGAACCATTGTCTGTACCTCAAATTTTTGATATAATAGGCTTTGTAGTGACTGGTTCATAACTACTGGTTTTATGTAATTCTGACATTCACAACCCAAGGGCTGCCGGTATTTAAGAATGAGAAGTAATCAGATTCTTTTCCACAGAAGGAAATGACTGTTAGTTGATTTGACTTAATAGCCACAACTGGATGGCACGCTTTTCCTCTAAATAGAAGAAACTAAAGCCAGACATCAATGAAATGATTCATCCTTCTGTTGTGTCAGTGTTTTATTACTCATTAGGAAACAGAACATGGAAATCCTTGAGAAGCTGTTTTTGGGATTTATAATATTAAAATATTTCAAAGAAGAGCATACTTATCTCCAAAGGATTGGTACCATTATGAAGGCTATATATCCTTCTTTCCTTGAGGGTTTCTATGCTTTCAGATAACATGTTGGTGATAAGATACATAAACACTAAGTTAATTTTGTTCTGTTATTGTAAAGGTTTTTTGGCAATTAAATGATCAAAAATGATTGCTATCTGGCTGTTCATGCTGCAGGGTCCCTGCACTGGGAATCAGCAGAGTTTGGCACACAGCAGGCTATGGGACGCTGTGGTGGGTTTTCTTCACGTCTTTGCACACATGCAAATGAAGCTATCTCAGGTAAGTTACCTGCCTCCTACTCTCCCAAACCAGAAACCAGACACCTGGAATCACCAGCAAATTAAAGAGGGTTTCTTATGTTTGAGGAGCCCTGGTGGCGCAGTGGTTAAGAGCTACGGCTGCTAACCAAAAGGTCAGCAGTTCAAAATCCACCAGCTACTCTTTGGAAACCCTCTGGGGAGGTTCTACTCTGTCCTATAGGGTCGCTGTGAGTCGGAAACAACTCTATGGCAATGGGTTTTTATGTTTGAACATTATCTTTTTAGATCACTTCTTTATACATCTTTTACTCTACATTATATATATGTATATATATGAAATAAAAGAACCTTATGGAAGCTGAGAATAGATGGGAGCCATTATTCAAATTGGAGAACAAAAGGCTATTGAGCAATTGAATATAATGGAGAAATGAAATAGTATAGTCCCCAAATATACATTTCACAATCCTTCAAAGACCCATTTCCTGAAAATTGCTCACTGGAATTTTCCTCCTCCCTACAGATAATTGAAAAAGAACTTGTAACCTATTACCACTGGGCTTGTTAAAGGGAAACAATTATCTTATAGGGTTGTAAACAAGTAGTTGTTCTCAGTAGATGACATTCACTCGTTAACAGGAAATTTAACTTTGTGAAAGTCAAAGAGAAAAAAAAATAGCTATAAGGATAAGCAAACACATTTTTCACAATGTTTTTATATTAATTGGGGAGTGCATGCTGAAAAGAGCCTACTGTTTTCTTACTGCTGTATTTATTTCATTTAAAAGTAAGATATACATGACTAGAAAAATTCTTAATGTAAATCTTGCATTGAATTTTGATTGTGCGTCCTGAGACATATCTGTCAGGACTGCCAGGTGGTCAGGTGGGAGATAGATGCTAGAATTGAACTCAGAAGACTTATAGTCCAGTCCCCACATATGCATTTACTTGTCCCCTGAGCAGGGGCCATCCCCTCACTTCCCTGAACCACATTTCGTCTATGGCATAATCAGTAGAATCCAACCTGCTGCCTGCCCTACGCGTAGAAATATATCAGGTTATTGGTGACTTAAGGCAAATATGGAAATCCCATAGTTCTTTCACTAGTCACAAATGACATTTTAGTAAGTAAAGAAAACCAACATGAACCCAATTTGTACACTCACAAGACAGTTCTCATTCTGATGTATTTTGATCATTTTAACATCTGGTGCTACCTGGCAGTTGTTGATGTGATTTGTAGACTGGGGTAAGGTGTCACCCATTTGGAAAGAAAAAGTTTTGCTCTTTCAGCTTTGTAGAAATTTAGCTTCATATGTAACAATATCTAGTTGAGTGAAATGATACTTGCATAATTTCTAAAAACCTAGAAAGAAAAAAGGGTGGATTAAAATAAAAAGAAAAGTTGACAATATGGAAGGTTGTTATGTAGAAATAAGTATGTTGCGTATTGCGAGGTATTGGGCCGAAGTGTAGTGATGTTTAGATACAAATGTCTTATGCAGAAAGAATTTTTTTTTCATGGTGAAAAAAATCAAAAGCAAAAAAACAGAAAAATTTAACAAGAGAAATATTGGAGAACTCAATGAAATTGGTAAATAAGATACACTGTACAATATTTGTTGTTGTTGTTGTTAGGTGCCATGGAGTCGGTTCCAAGTCACAGTGACCCCATGTATGGCACAGACAAACACTGCCTGGTCCTGCGCCATCCTCACAATCGTTGTTATGCTTTAGCCCACTGTTGCAGTCACTGTGTCAATCCAGTACCAATATTAGTAGTGTCAATATTAGTATAGGTTATACTTGTGTATGTTTTGTTAGATTTGTGGTACGTTTTTAGTTTAGATTTATTAATACAAATCTAGCTCATATATTATTTATATGCCTTATTTTTCTAGAATAAGTTCATTTTTACATAAGATATAGTAGCAATATGTAATACGGTAAAAAGAAGAAAAAAGTGCAGACTATTCAAGTAAAAGAAAAATGACAAATGAGTAGAAGCTCCCAAGTGTTGCCTCCATTTGAAGACCCCAGCCCTGCTTTAATTCTTCCGTATTCTTGTTACATGTGTGAGCTGTCCTTACAGATACTTTAATGAACGTGATTTGACATCAGTTGTAGGTACTCTTTAATTCTGAAATGTATCTTTAATAAACTACCTACTTAGGCTTGGCTTTCCTTTAGTGATGTAATACTATTGGTACAGCAGCACTCTTTATGTGAGAAAAAGAATGTTATTCTTTCTGCATAGTTTTCTAAGATTATCTCAAATGCAATATGTTAATATTTTCAGGATTCCAGTCAAATTGAGCTATTAAAAGAATTAATGGATCTTCAGAAGGACATGGTGGTCATGTTGCTGTCCATGTTAGAAGGTAGTTTCGATTTGTATTTACAACTTGCATTTATCCTTTTATTTTGAGGATCACTATGTGCTTGCTTACGAAGTCAGCATGCTGCAGCGAATAAAATAACAACACTGGGAAGTGGCAGCTCCTGTGAATTAATTTCTGGCTTTATTACTCTTTTCACTAGGTTTTTTTTAAAGGAAATCCTGCATATCTATCTCAGTATATCACTACCAAATGAAAACAGTAATACTTTGTAGTAACACTTTTCATTTCATAGTGGTATGCTAAAGAGTAAGCTATTCAGATGGGTGATATATAAAGAAGCGCTTATGTACGTTTGTATGTACGTATGTATTTTTAATTGGTGTGGATGGCAGATATTTGGATAAATTCCAGCTGTGTAAATTGCTGCTTTTGAGATCACATCTTGCAACTCTCAGGGGTTCTTAAAGTCCCAGAGGAGAGCATTGCTGAGAGAGCCTAGACCCACCAGGCAATGGCCAGTGGAAGGCTCGCCCTCCCCACAGCATGCCTCCTTCTGTCTTTATTCTCTTTTTTTTTTTTGCCAAATTGTTTGTCTTTGCAATTGTATTTCTTGTCTTTATCACGCAGTAAGTTTAAGTGTTTGGGCTCCTAGATCAGCCTCCAGCGTTCAAATCCTGGCTTTCCCACTTCCTTGCAGTGTGACTTTTGGACAAGTTGTGTCTCCGTTTTTCATTTCCCTCCTCTGTGAAATGGAGATAATGATAAAAGCTAGATAAAAGGATTGATGTGAGAATTCAGTGTGATCATGTAAATCTCACCAAAGCAACCAAGAAATTTTTGCTATTTTGATACTTGTCCTTTTTTTGAAAAGTCTATTTTCTCTCTCTCTACCTATTTCTTAGGCTGTCATGTATTGCTTGTTAATTCCACTTGCTTATCTGAAGCAGTTGCTACGCCGTGTCTAGGACTTCAAAGATGCAACATTTGCTTAAAATCTGTAGTTAACAGCAGCAGCAGCAGCCACTTTATACCCTCTAAGCCCAAGATCTATTTACCATGATCCCAATTCAAGTTTTATAATAGGACTAATATTCAATCAATTCAAATCCAACAATAGTAATAATAACAACAGCAACAACAAAAACTTAAAACTAACCTCTTATAATGTACCCGCTACTATGTTAAGTATTCATTTAATTTTAATAATAAGTGTATGGGTTTGATAGTGTCATTATCTCCATTGTGCAGAGGGGGAAACTGAGGTACACAGAGGTTAAGGAGTCTTCCCAGGGTTGCTTAGCTAGTATGCAGCAGAGCCTGGATTGAAACCCACCCATGTGCTCCAGAGCCCACACTCTTATCCACTGTGTTTGCTGACTCACAGATAGATTCTTCAGACCGTTCCTCAATGCACCTTTCTTCTGTTGTCTTTCTTTATGTTATATAGCACATTCTGTTCAAGAAATAAAAGAACGATTCTGTAATTTAGGATATATGTAATTTTTCAAGCTCATCAGTAATATGACATTTTCTAAATGTAAACACCCTGGACCATGAAGAAATGTAGGGAGATGCTTTCCATTGTAAATTAGAAAGAGCATGTCATTCACTATCCATTGGAAGATCTGGCTTGAAGTCTTGGCGCTAACCCTTAATAATCACGTCACATTTAGCCTTCCTAAGCCTCAGTTTCCTCATTTGTTAAAATCAGAATTAATAAAAGGTATTTGCCTTATACACATATGAACATCAAATTAGTGATTATGAATAGTGATTTTTCAACTATAAAGGACTGTTCCAGTGTTCTTTTTTATTATGATATGAGGGTGAATTTCAGTTTAGTGGCTCTTTACCACCTTTTTATTATCCTGTAACACATTGTTTCATTGATGGATTTGAGGAAAATGTCAGCATTTGTTCAAATATTGTTTTATGTGTTAATGTAATCACTTTGTAAATGAGATTTTGCATGTGTTGTTATAGTCGCTTTTCAAAAATAATTCTTTATTGTGTTTTTGGTGAAGGTTTACAAAGTAGTTTACGTTTCCATTCAACAATTTCTACATAAGTTATCCAGTGACATTGGTTACATTCTTCATATTGACTGAACATTCTTATTATTTCTGTTCTGGTTGTTCTGTTTCCATTAATGTAGTTTCCCTGACCCCTTACGTTCTCATTTTTGTTTTGAAGTAATAGTTGACTGGCCTCATATAGGTGATTTTTTTAAAGGACCACAGTAATTACAGGTGATATTCATTATTTTTTCAGCCAGTTGTTATTTACCTACAAGGTGAACTTAGGGTTAGTTTTGGTTAAAGGTTTGAAGAATGTCTCAGGGCAATAGTCTCACAGAGTCCTCCAGCCTCAACCCGTCCAGTAGTTCTGCTTATTTATTTATTTTAGAAATGTAAGTTTCTGTTCCACATTTTTCTCCTATTGTTTCAGGGTCCATCTATTGTGGCCCTGATTAGAATAGTCATTAGTGGTAGCTGGGCACCGTCTAGATGTTCTGATCTCAGGGTAGATGAGGCAGTGGTTCAAGTGGTTCAAGAAGACTATTTGTCCTATAGACTAGTTTCTGTAATCACTTTTTAAACTGTAGTTATCCTGCCTTTCCTGAGACTTCATACATTGAAAGATAACCATGGAGCTATCCTTGTTGCAGATGTTATAACTATATTGCTATTTTTGCTGTAAACACTGCTTTTGTTAAGAAAGTTCATTTTGAACACGTGCAATTGCTTTGCCACCAGGTAATGTTGTCAACGGAACGATAGGCAAACAGATGGTTGATATGCTTGTGGAATCGTCCAACAACGTAGAGATGATTCTCAAATTTTTTGACATGTTCTTAAAACTAAAGGATTTGACATCTTCTGATACATTTAAAGAATATGACCCTGATGGCAAGGGAGTCATTTCCAAGAGGGACTTCCATAAAGCAATGGAGAGCCATAAGCACTACACACAATCAGAAACGGAGTTTCTTTTGTCCTGCGCAGAGACAGATGAAAATGAAACCCTGGACTATGAGGAGTTTGTAAAACGGTTCCATGAACCTGCAAAGGACATCGGCTTCAACGTTGCCGTCCTCCTGACAAATCTTTCAGAGCACATGCCCAACGATACCCGATTGCAAACTTTCCTTGAATTAGCAGAGAGTGTGCTGAATTATTTCCAGCCCTTTCTGGGCCGCATTGAGATCATGGGAAGTGCTAAACGCATTGAGAGGGTTTATTTTGAAATCAGTGAATCTAGTCGGACCCAGTGGGAGAAGCCGCAGGTCAAAGAATCCAAAAGGCAGTTCATATTTGACGTGGTCAACGAAGGAGGAGAAAAAGAGAAGATGGAACTTTTTGTGAACTTTTGTGAGGACACCATATTTGAAATGCAGCTGGCAGCTCAGATCTCAGAATCAGACTTGAATGAGAGGTCCACAAATAAAGAAGAAAGTGAGAAAGAGAAGCCCGAAGAGCAGGAGCCAAGAATGGGTTTCTTTTCTGTTCTGACGGTCAAGTCGGCCCTGTTTGCCCTCAGGTATAATATCTTGACCCTTATGAGAACGCTCAGCTTGAAAAGCCTGAAGAAACAGATGAAGAAAGTGAAGAAGATGACCATGAAGGACATGATCACGGCCTTCTTTTCATCCTATTGGAGTATTTTTTTGAGCCTCTTGCACTTTGTAGCCAGTGTTTTCAGAGGCTTTTTCCGCATCGTTTGTAGCCTGCTGCTGGGAGGAAGCCTAGTAGAAGGTGCTAAAAAGATCAAAGTTGCAGAACTCTTAGCCAATATGCCAGACCCCACTCAGGATGAGGTGAGAGGAGATGGAGAGGATGGAGAGAGGAAATCTGTGGAAGTTGCCCTGCCCTCTGAAGACCTGACAGACTTAAAGGAACTGGCAGAGGAAAGTGACCTTCTTTCGGACATATTTGGCTTGGATCTGAAGAGAGAAGGAGGACAGTACAAACTTATTCCTCATAACCCAAATGCTGGCCTTAGTGACCTAATGAGCAACCCAGTGCCCATCCCTGAGGTGCAAGAAAAATTTCAGGTAATTTTTTCCTAGTTCACAGTGGCTCTCTGAACTTCAGGTGGGTACAATAGATGGACTTCAGATCAGATTTCATGCTATTGCCAGAGTGGTGTTAAATATATGACTTAAATTTCCAAAGAGAAAAGACTTTTTGGTAGACAAAGAGAGCCTTTTAAAGATTCTTTACCAATTATTAAATTACCTTAAACTGTTAAGAATTAAGCTCAAGTGTCCCCCCTGATGAGATTAGTCAATTGAACCATCATTCCATCCACAATATTTCATGAGTACTTACCATGGGTCTGACACCAGTGGGTATCATAGAGAATTAAAAGAAATATAAGATGTGGTCACTGCTTTCAGGTTGCCTTATACAGTTTACTAGAGAGATAGAACCAACATATGACAAAATAGAAAATTATTAAGTGTTAAATAGGATACACATCAACAATAGGGGTTGCGTGTGTTGAGAAAATGTAAACATCATATGGTTTAGAGTAGTTAAATGAGACTTAAGAGGTGAGACATTAAGTTGGCCTTGAAAGATGAATGAGAGTTGAGTAGGTGGACAATTAAAGGAGGGTATTTCTGAAGTGAGGAAAGAAAGTGGAAAGGACTCAGAAAGTGTGTATGTACTGCCGGTGTGGTAGGGAAGTGTGGAGGAGAAGGGGCAGATGTTTGCACCAGAAGAATGAAAGGCATGCGTGGAAGTTTTATCTCCATATAGGCATGAGGGTGTCATTGGCGGGTTATGGTTTGGGACGTGGTTACCTGTCGCTAAACTCATTCAGAGGTGATGTGTAATCTTGCTTTTCTTTTCCCTTTTGACTCATTCAAGGAACAGAAGGTAAAAGAAGAAGAAAAGGAAGAAAAAGAAGAAACCAAATCTGAACCTGAGAAAGCCGAGTATGTATGGTTTCTGTATGCTTTGCTTTGTTTCAAGAAGTCTCCTTTTCTTGTACTCTCCCTTTGGGGGCTATAGTGGAGAATCTCATGCTTTGTACACTGCTGAAACCCTCAGCACTGCTCAGGAGCCTCATGACAAAATCCCGCGTGTCCCTGGAGAGGCTTTGACTGCGAGGAGTGCAGTGCAGCGGCCTCACTTCACTACAGGGATAAGTGTCCACACCCCAGCTGCCCCTGCCACCGCTTTCTCCTTGGTTCATGAAGGGTTCCTTTGTGTGTTTCTCTCTCAGCAGAAAAGACTCCAGTGAGTCCATGTAATGCTGTCCACAAGATGAGATGGCCACAGTTCTATCTTTAAACCATGCTTGTATTGCTATCCTTTTAAAAAGGTGGGGAGGAAACATTCCAGGTGCCATTGCATAGAATCCTTGTCGAGCTACATGCGTAAAAATGGCCTGGGGAGTCTGTTAAAAACACAGACTCATGGGCCCCACCCCAGGGATTGGGATTCAGCGGGTTGAGTGTGGGACCCAGGAATTTTCCTTTTCACAAATGCTTCCGGTGTTGGGGAACACAATTCTAACAGCAAAAATAAGAAGTAAAGAGCTGGATCTAAGGCAGTGAAAATGTGTACCTATAATTCCATCATAAAAAGGAATCCTACATCTTTTTTCACATTTATATAGTTTTATATGCACAATATTAAAAATTCGGAAAAAAATAAATTTTTAAGTGCCTCTAGTGCCACTGTTCCCATGTAGCATTTTATGTTTTTCTCCTCTCTTCTGTCACTTTCTTTGGTCTATTTTCATTGTCTGTTCTCTATAGTAAGCAGTGTTCATAGTCATAGATCTTGCACTATTGGATCAATTACGAAAATGACTACATAAATGACTATAATAGTAAGCGTCCACATATGTAACAGGGCAGAACAGGCGTTTCAATGACATTTCTTTTTCCAGTGTTAGAAAGAATGTTAGTTCTACTGCCTATGGATTAAAGTTAAGGTGGGTTTTTACAACATGAATACACGTTTACACGTATTTATGGATGTAACTATACTTTCATGAAGGTTTGGTATTTTGCACCTAGAAGGTTTTTAGATACTAAATTTCAGTGCTTCTAATTCCATTACTTTCTGCAAAATTGATATACTGACATTCTTTATACACGTGACCATCTAAGTGCATATGCCTCTGCTATTAAATCTTACTGGCTATTCTGTGTTTCAGATTGAACATTACAATTATAATTTAAAAATAAAGCATGTTGGAAAGTCACAGCAAAATAAATTCTTCATTAAGTTATTCTCTTTTCAATTAAATATTTTTTATTGCACAATTGGAGGGGAATCAGCCATTTATAGATATAAACACTCTTGAAGCCTGTAAAGTGCCCTCTGGATTTGAACTTCTCAGAATTACCCATCTACAGGGAGCTAGGATCAGCAGGAGACCCCACTCCTAATTCTAACATTCTGAATATTGTAATTCATTGGAAATGAAATTAGTTTTCAAAAAAAAGAATACTGTGATCTGAAATATTTGTTCATTTGTGTATTTTTTGCACAAAACATGTTTAGCTCTTTAGTTTCTTGATGCCTTCTATTTCATTCATTCGTTTTCACAGGGGAGAAGACGGAGAAAAAGAAGAAAAAGCCAAAGAAGACAAGGGTAAACAAAAGCTGAGGCAGCTTCACACACATAGATATGGAGAGCCAGAAGTTCCAGAGTCAGCATTCTGGAAGAAAATCACAGCATATCAACAGAAGCTTCTAGTAAGTTGTCTTAGAATGAATATTGTTACCGATACATAGTGAGACCATAATTTAAAAAAAGAACAAATGGAGAGAGAAAAGTAGTTCTTTATGTCATGTCCTCTACATTTTGCAGAAGTGCTCCCCAAATTAGTGAAATGCGTATTTATGTATGGAAATAAAGAAAGAAGTATAATTCTCTACTCTATTTACATCCCACAGTGAATAATTCTTAAAAATCTTGTTTGAAAGTCATGTGTGTGTGTGTGTGTGTCTGTGTGTGTGTACCTTTTAAGTACAATCCAATAACACATATTTACAAAAAAGAAAAAAAGCCTGTTGCCATCAAGTTGATTCCAACCCATAGTGACCCTATAGGACAGAGTAGAACTGCCCTATAGGGTTTCCAAGACTGTAATCTTTATGGAAGCAGACTGCCACATCTTCCTCCTGTGGAGCAGCTGGTGAGTTCAAACTACCAACCTTTTGGTTGGCAGCTGAGCGCTTAACCACTGTGCTACTAGGGCTCGTTACAATACATAAATATATATACATACATACACACAGATATATGTTTTTAAATAAAGAGGATAGAAGATGAGTGTAGAGAATAAACCTACAAGAGGTAGTGACCAATAATTTAGACCTAGACATTAAGAACACTGCTCACAAAAACCTCTGAAAGGCAAAGTCATATTTAGTGCTTTACAGCCCTTGAGAAATAAAAACCAGACAATTAAGAAACTAGATTTATCATAGAACTTCACCTATCAGGGAAATGGATTGCCCTCACTAATTATATATTCTGACTGCTTATGTATAAATATATACTACAAGTTTTATATAATATGTGCAAAAATATTTTAATTAATGATTTTAAATATGTTTTCTTAAACTGTATCATATTTTCCCTATTTCTTTAATAGAAAGTACACTGAACATAAATGCTTTCTAGATAACTGTGGATAGTGATTAATTTCATATGTAGTGATGATTGCCACAGCTACAGATGTAGCTGTATTATAGATGGTAGGACATGAGGTTGGATGGGCTCTGCAATACCCTCCAATAGTGGATATGGTGAATACCCGAGGGATGTGTTTAACTAGAAGCTGTTAAACCAAGTAATTGAGGTTTTGCTTCCGTCTCTGCATCTCAGGGCTCACCTCCTCCATATTCCTGAGTCTCGTTGCAAACTGACTTTCACTGTAGATCGGTTTGCATGCAGAAGTCTAATCATGACTACGTCAGGGCACCACCGGTCCCCTGCCCCCAAGTCTTTGTGACTTCCCAGCTTAGATCACCAGGCTAACTAACTCAGTCTCTAACCCAGTTCCACCTTCCCTGAAGAACCAGTGTGATGGACCCAGTGTGACTGACCCAATTTGCGGTTGGGAGCCACCCTTGGTCCAATGAGCTGTGACAGTAAAGGCAGGATGCTGGGGAGATCACATCAGAGAGGGGAAAAATGAGACACGCTATCATTCTAATATGGCCTCATGATGATAAAGCACTTGACGTATCTACTTGGATATCTTATAGACACCTCACACTTAACATTTTTAAAACAAAATACTTAACTTCCCTCTATAGCTTATTTCCTTAAACCAACTTCTCCTTCAGGTTTTTGGGTTTTGTTTTTGCTTTTCCAGCTCAATAAATGGCACTAACCATTTACATAGTTGCTTAAGCCAAAAATCCAGGAGTTGGCGTCTTTGAGTCCTCCTTTTCCCACTCAAATACAATCCAACAATAACTCTTCTCATCTCTGCCTTCAAAGTATATCCAGAATCAGCCCACTGCTCACCATCTCGACAACCGCAACCCCAGTCCACGCCACACTGTCCTCACCATCATCTCCTCCTGCACTCCTGTAATAACTTACAACTGGTCTCCTCACTTCCACTCTTGCCCCCTACTATCTATTTTCCACAAAGTAGCCAGAGTAACCTTTCCAAATCACGAATCTGATTGCATCGTGCCTTCTTCAGAATCGTCCAGTAGCTTCTCATCACACCAAGAATAAAATAATTCCAATTATAATAAGATTAATAACTGACATCTTCTATGTGCCATGTACTGTTCGAGGGCCTTTTTCTATATTAACT
This sequence comes from Trichechus manatus latirostris, assembly GCF_000243295.1. Lineage (NCBI taxonomy): Eukaryota > Metazoa > Chordata > Mammalia > Sirenia > Trichechidae > Trichechus > Trichechus manatus. Next base: position 972,839 of record NW_004443957.1, on the reverse strand, counting down.
CATTGAATCCTCTCAGCAACCTTACGAGGTTGATTCTGTTGTTATCCCCACTTTGCAGATGAGAAAAGTGATGCCAGAAAAGGGATAGGATGATTTGTCCAAGGTTGCAGGGGTAGTAAGTGTAAGTGAGTGGTGGGGGCAGGATTTAAGTCCATACTCTTAACCACTGCACTATATTATTCAACACAAAATTCTATCAGAGGCCTGCAAAATCCTAACCCCTGCTCAACTCCGAGACCTCATTCATTACCACTGTTCTCTTCTCACTTTGTTTCCTTCTTACTCTTCCTCACACACACCAACGTCATTCTAAACTCAGGACCTTTACCCTTGATTCCCCCTTTCTGGAACACTCTTCCCCTGTACGTTTGCTTGGCTCACTCCCCTACAGCATTCAGGCTTCTACTCACATGTCACTTACAGAGATAAACCTTTCCTGGCACTCCCCATGCCCTTAACCTGATGTATTTTTCTTTATAGCATTTAGCGTTCCCTGAAATTATGTTTTATATTTGTGTGTGTGCCTCTTTATTATTTGTCTCCTTACTGGTGGCAGAAATGTTGGTCTTCTCTGCTCTGTACTGTCTACAGCACCCAGAAGGGTGCATGATGCATACTAGGAGCTCAATAAGTATTTTTGAGTGCATGAATGAATGCATTAATTGTCTGCAAAATTCAAGTCTCTTGATTCAGTGACCTTGTAATAATTTTTTTCACCTTCAGAACTATTTTGCTCGCAACTTTTACAACATGAGAATGTTAGCCTTATTTGTCGCATTTGCAATCAATTTCATCTTGCTCTTTTATAAGGTACGTACATCTTAATGTTTTTAATAATCAGTGTAATGCTGTAAATAGACTGAATTGAATTTAGAGATTTCACAGACATACTAGTTAACACATCTAAACCTATTCTAAAATTCATTTTGGTGGAAGAGAGAAGCTGGGCTCAAATACATCACTGATTATCAACTAAGTTGGGATAGATTTGTTCATCGGAAGAAATGCAGGAAATGGGAGAAATGGCTCAAATGAAGAGTGCTTAATTTGGCAGAGGGTTTACCCACAGTATTCTTGCCTGATGTGACTGAGTATCTCATTTGTTCTTATATTTGGGTGTGACATACCTCTATTCCATTGAATTCTTTGGATAACAGAGAAGCCACCTTAACCATCTAATTTTTCTCTGCCTGTGTTGGAATCCTCATAACTCTGGGTTGGTTTAGAATGAATTCAGAAGAGTTCAAGTGTGTTCATTATTTTCTTTTGGGTTTTGAAAAGCCGTCTTTTTAGCCTTTGCTTTTAGTCCTTTCATTATTCAGTCGTTTCATATGCAACTTCATAAACTATTTGCTGAAAAAGCTTTATTTCCATTGTTTTTTGTTTACGACATCTTAAATCCAGTGAACTGACTATAATTTAAATGGTTTGAACTAGGTCTCCACCTCTTCTGTGGTTGAAGGAAAGGAGCTGCACCCTCGAAGTTCTGGTGAAAATGCCAAAGTGAGCAACCTGGACAGTGGCTCCCAGAGAATCATTGCTGTTCACTATGTCCTGGAGGAGAGCAGTGGCTACATGGAGCCCACGCTGCGCATTTTAGCTATTCTCCACACGGTCATTTCTTTCTTCTGCATCATTGGATACTACTGCTTGAAAGTAAGATAGTAAGGCACCAAGGTACCTGTGTGTGTCGGTGTGTGTGTGCACATCTTTTGCAGGTTGGACTTCCCAGGGAGCAGATCTGAAATGGGAATTAGAGTGTGCAAAGTCTACTAGGGAGTGTTCTTTGAATCAACACCTGTGGGGCAAGGAAAGGACTAAGGATGGGGCAGAGGGAAAAGTTGGTCTATGGTGTAAACACAGCAGGGTGTAGGCACAGGCCCAGCCTTGAAGGCGGATGCACCTTCAGAGTTCTCTTGGGTTGGGCCAAGGAAGCTTAGCATTTATATTCCCATATTGACCAGTCCTTGGCCGCAGCCCTGTGAAGGGAATGTAGCCTTGGACTGTTTCTACTGTAGCTTTCTTTCACATACTGATAGTCATTTACATAATGGACAGTTTCATCTCTAACTTGACCCCACATCTCATCCATCCACAATGTCCCATAGCAATGGTCCAGTGTACTAGTGCTTATAGAAATGCATCATATGGAACTTATAAGTCATTTTGATTGTTCTGTTATTGACTACATATCTACTACCATCTTTGGCAGAAATGCTTTACATTTTGTCACAGTTCACCCAGAAAATAATGCAGCTCTGTGACTGAACTCTACCTAGAGCCCTGGTAAGGGAACATATCATTTGGTGAATAGAACTCAGGATGGTCTCCCTGGAAGCTCCATTACCCTTGCAAGCCTCTCTGTCTTTTCAAGAAAGACAATTTTTCACTGTAACTCCTTTATCTTACTATCCTCTGCCTCTGCTTGTGAAGCTTCCAAAATTGTTTGGAAAAACCAGGGCCGAGGATAAAAGACTGGAATGTAAAAGTATCTGCAGAAACTCCTCTTCTTCCCTTTTCTTCCCTTGTTTCATGGGGGAAGTATTGTTGGATACTTCCAGAATATCTACATCTTTATTGTATCTGTGTCTTTTATAAATTCTGTTCATATGAGAAGAGAATCAATATGATCTGGAGACATTTGGCAAACCGACAAAGATTTTAGCTGATGTTGAAATTAAAATTTATCTCAAAATAGCATGTGGGCATGCTGAGCATGGAATTATTAAAGAGATTTCTCAAATAAAACTCTGCATCTTTTAGTAGTATGAATTTTGAAGATAATTAAAATTTCTATATTTTATTACATTTATTCATGTTGAATATGTATATGTATATATATGTATGCAAAAGAAAAACATGATTTTGCATAATCATCTCCTTCTCTTTGGTATTTAGAAATGATATCATTAGTACAATTATCTATGAATTCCTATGTTTAAAAACATATACATATATAATCTATCTTCTGTTTTTTTTTAAAATCTGCTGATGCTTCCTTCTGTTTAAATAGAGTTGATTGATTGTCACTCCCTTTTTACCTTCTTCGAAGTAAGTGGGAAATACTTCTTCCCAGAAGTTGTTTATAAATATAGTAACCACAGGAGATGTCAATGAACCTAAACTAATTTTAACATGTTTATTTTTCAAACGTAGGTCCCATTGGTTATTTTTAAGCGAGAAAAGGAAGTAGCACGAAAATTGGAATTTGATGGGCTTTATATTACAGAACAGCCTTCAGAAGATGATATTAAAGGCCAGTGGGATAGACTCGTAATCAACACACAGTGAGTAAAGAATTATATGAGATATTTCTGTGCTCAAAAATTTCAAGACATAAAAATACTTTGCTCAATTTCCTGCAGATTTGTCACAAGTTTAGCAGAGGCGAATAATAGTTATATATTCAGCCAAGAAAATCAAAAGACTGAGCACCTCAGCCTTCTAATGGATGCCATCAATTTTTGCCCACTGTGCTCTGCATTCCTTAATCAAAAATGGCTTTGAGTCCATTTCCACAGCACTGATAGAACTTAACATCCATTACTCAGTGCTCAGGGAAGTGTGTGGTTGGAGGTATGTAACCTGCAGCAAGGGGTTCTCTCATCCAGAAGCACATAGGAAGCAAAAATTATTCATTAAGGAAAGAGTTATAGCATTAAAAGCAAAACTATTGAATTTCACACTTTTAATGTATCTGAGTCATAAACCTCAAATAGCCTAGTATAAAACTAGCTAAGTAGAATGTCATGTAAAATATAAGACAAGAAAAAAAAAAAAATACTTTTCCTCTCTCCACTCGTTTGGCCTTGTAAGATAAAGGTCCAAACTACTAGCTGCTGTTCCAGGTATAAACCCATCACAAATGTATAATTTTCCACCATAAAAAAGTATTAGTGATAACTACTCAAGTGTGAAATGTGTTACTACCACAGCCTCCACCAGACTGAGTCCAGTACAACTAGATGGTTTCCAGCTACCACCACCGATGGCTCTGACAGGGATTACAATAGAGGGTTCCGGACAGAGCTGGAGAAAAATGTAGAACAAAATTCTAACTCACAAAAAACGACCAGATTTACTGGCCTGACAGACTGGAGAAACCCTGAGAGTACGGCCCCTGGACACCCTTTTGGCCCAGTGATGAAGTCACTACTGAGGTTCACCCTTCAGCCAAAGATTAGACAGGCCCATAAAACAAAATGAGACTGAAGGGGCACACGAGCCTGGGGTCAGGGATTAGAAGGCAGGAGGGGACAGGAAAGCTGGTAATAGGGAACCCATGGTCAAGAAGGGAGCATGTTGACATGTTGTGGGGTTGTTAACCAGTGTCACAAAACAGTATGTGTACTGTTTAGTGAGAAGCTAATTTGTCCTGTAAACCTTCATCTAAAGTACAATTTAAAAAATTAATACAAGAAAATACACTTTTTATGTTTAAAAAATAGAAAAAGTGAAATGTCTTCTCTTTACTGTGATTAGTTTTGCTTGTTCTTGAAAAGTTATCAATTCTAATAGGTTCTGAGTTTTCAAATGGAACTGATGTAATTTATATACTATAAATGATTAAATGCTCGATTTTTTTTTTAGCAACTCTACCCATTACAATAAGAAGGCCCGGTGGTGCAGTGGTTAAGCAACTCTGGGGAAGAAAGAAGTGGCAATTTGCTTCCATAAATATTACAGCCTAGGAAAACCTATGGAGGCAGTTCTGCTCTGTCACATGGGGTTGTTAGGAGTTGGAATCGACTCCATGGCACTTAACAACAACAACACCCATTACCACTAAATCTAATAAAATCTGTCCCTGTTGTTAGTGTGATATGGTGCCATGCCAAAAGTTTATTTGAGGATGACTAGAAAAGCAATGATAGATTTCTAATACGTTAATTTTAAGGCAGTTAACAAAGAAATGTATAGATAGATTATAACTAAAATAAGAAATACAAAAATACTGCGTAGTAATAAATATGCTCATATTCTTCCTCATTAAAAAATTAGCCCATAGTCTTTGTTTGTGATTTACCTGTGTGTATATGTATGCATTCATATTTGAAATAATATTTCATATACTCATGATATACAAAAACTATAGGATAAGATAGAACGGTAGGATATAAATTTGTATATTATTTTTATGTATTTTGTAAATTCTCAGAAATGTGTTATTATTTATCATTTTTGTAAAAATGAGACTATTTTACTTCTATGCTTTTATTTCTTTTAGGTCATTTCCCAACAACTACTGGGACAAATTTGTTAAAAGAAAGGTAATTGTTCCTTAGAAGGAATTAATTCTGTAGTTTTTCCTAAAGTGTAATTTTTCATTTTGAACTTGATGTGATATGTATGTAGAATGGGATATTGAAGTGCACTTTCTGTGCCTGCTAATGTCGTTTTAAAATGGCAATCGAATATGAATTCCAAAAATAGCACATAAGCAATCTTACTGTGAAGCTTTAAAATAAACAGGCGGTGCTTCAACCACCCCACCCTGGGAGTCAGGTGACTAAGCAGCACTCAGTCCACAGCATTAACAAGAATTAGGGAGAATGTTCTTTTGAAATTGTTAGGAAACCTAAGTTGACTGAAGGCTATTTTCTGATAAGACACCTGTGAATAACTAGGGCTGGGATCCTTGTGTACATAAGAAGTGAAGTTGTTGGATGACAACAAAAGACTAAATTTTATTTATATAACTTTAAAGTTTTTTTTATACAGTTTTCTTCTTTTGATGCTGACTGCATTACTGCAGAGAGTAGTAACAAGAACACTAAAATAGAGCTCAGCTCTAGGCTATGGTGCTCACTACAGTTCTGATTTTGAGAGCTTGTATCTATCAGTGTGGTCCAAATGATCATGTCTGCCCTGCCTACCATGCAGGATTTTTATTTCTCTTGAATGAAATTTCTTTTCTATAATAAGATAATGTATATGACAGTGCTCGTGCAGTATAAAATACAATAATAATTATTTTTTTGGCTCTTTACTTATTTCTTGAATGGCTCTAATTACCAAACTTACTCAGTTCACCTTGCCATTCATAATGAGTTCTGGCTCAAGTATAAATTCAGAGTAAATGGCCAGAAATGCCTGCGGAGTGGCCTTTCTCCCTTTGATTCCACCAGGTTACTCAAAAGGTAGTTGGCCCCTGGCAGCCTACAGCCTATTTGTTACAGGTCTAAGAGGAGATGTGGAGCCTGCTCCAAGAATATAAACTACACTATTAAGCACACTGACATCTTTTTCCTTATAGCAAGACATTTGAGATGAAAAGAGCAGTGGATTTGTTGATTTTTATTTTGCTGCAACTTTCTTGTCTCTTTGAGATTTTGATGCATGAACACATCTAAATTAGGCAGAAGCTTTCAAATAATAATTTTTTAAATAATTTTAAATAGATAATTTAAACACTTCATTCTTAATTATTTAAGAGTATGAAGAGGAAGTTTCTAAATTATTAAAGCAAGAGTGTTTTGAAGGAAACTGTACATTTATAGTCGAATAAATAAATGTAATGGCAGCTGTATTCATTTCCTAAGGCAGCCATAGCAAAGTATCACAAAATGGATGGCTTAAAACAACAGAAATTTCTTCTCACAATTCTCGAGGCGAGAAGTCTGGATTCAGGGTGTCGGCAGTCGGCAGGACCATGCTCTCTCGGAAAGCTCTAGGGGAAGATCCTCTCTCCTCTCTTCCAGCTTGTGGTAGCCCCAGGCCTTCCTTGGCTTGAGGCAGCATCACTCCAATCTCTGTGCCTTCACATGACTTTATCCTCTGTGTCTGTCTAGGGATCTTCACTTGACGTTCTCCCTGCAGGTCTCTGTCTGCCTCCTCTTCTTGTAAGAATATCAGTCATATTGGATTAAGGCCCACCCTGCTCCAGTATGACCTCATGTTTAGTTCTTAACTAATGAAATACCCTATTTCCAAATACTGTCACATTCACAGGCACTAGGGGTTAGGGCTTCAACGTATCTGTTTGTGAGACACAGTTCAACCCATAACAGCCACTAAGACTCTTCATGGCTTTTCTTCTACAGTACCCAATTTGTTTTCCAGGGAATGGGGTGAAAATACATGGAGAATTCCTACTCAGATCAGAACAGCCCGTATTTAGGGCTGTGAGAGTAATGCAAAACCAATCATTTTAATTAACCTAGATAATGTATGTTCGTATCCTTTTTAACTACCATGACTCTTTGATGTTTTAATATTCCTGTCGTATACTTCAGAAAAAGCCATTTTTTTATTTCTACTAATCCTGTATACCTGTTACCTGTTCTTTCCAGCCATTTTTCTTTTGTCTTTTCTTCATTCCCTCTACTTGTTTTACTATGACATTTCCCTCCTTCTTCCTCCTCTTTTTGTATTTTCCCTGTTTCTCCTGTATTCATCTTGTTTTCCTACTCCTCTTTTCCCTTTTGCTATCAATTACAGGTAGTCCCTGACTTACAATGTATTTGAGTTATGATGAACCACACTTAGAAACATACGTTTTTGAGGTTTTTTTGTACATATTATCGTTAATAATATGCCTGTATATATGTATTAAAATATATCTGTAAGTTTACATGTAATGTTTTCAACCCTCAAAGACAAATAAAGATCAGATTTATAAAGATACTGATAATAAAAGCAATAATAATGAAAACTAAAAATAAAATTAGGCATTCAATGTATATCAGAACTGACTTACATGGAGTCATTGAAATGGAACCCCATTGTAAGTTGGGGACTACCTGTATTTCTCCTCTTGCTTTTCTTTCATTACTTTTCCTCTTTCCCCATTTTTTGTTGTTTGGTGGAATTGTTGTGATACATGAACTTTAGGCCAAGGGTAGATATATCACAGAATTTGATGTATTGAGCTCAAGATAATTGGTTTTGGCCGAGCCCACCATGCACTGTGAGCCCACATCTAAGGCCCTGATCTAAGTGCGTGAGCAATGGGCAAAGCCAAGCAAGTGTGACACAGCAAAGATGGAGCAAGGGGCAAGGAAGCAGAGGGGATATGCTATTGTTGTTGTTGTTGTTAGCTGCCCTTAAGTCAGCCCCCGATGTACGGTGGCCCCATGCACAATGGAAGGAAACATTGCCTGGTTCTGTGCCATTCCCATGATCTGTTTTGGATTGGACCATTGTGATCCACAGGATTTTTATTGCCTGATTTTCAGAGGTAGATCACCAGGCCTTTCTTCCTAATCTATCTTAGTTTGGAAGCTCCACTGAAACCTGTTCAGCATCATAGTAACATGCTAGCCTCCACTGATAGATGGATGGTGGCTGTACATGAGATGCGTTGGCCAGGAATTGAACTTGCATCTCCCACATGGAAGGCAAGAATTCTACCACTGAACCACCAGTGATTGAAATCCAGATCATGGAGGGGATGCCACTATTGTAATGTCCAAGCCTGGTGGCAGTGGTCTATGGAGAAGATAAACGGCTATGAAGTCAGACATTACCTGGATTATTCTGACCCTACCTCTTGCCAAGTTTAACAAACTTGGGCATGTTACGCCTTCTAAGACATAATCTCTTTATCTACAAAATGTGATAATAATAACATGAAACTTATATATTGTGACAGTCACATGAGATAAAGGATTTGAAAGTTCTTAGCATAATTCCTGGCACCAAGTATGGATTTGGTAGAGGTTACTTTCTTTCCCATTTCCTTCCATTTTTTAAGCTTTTACTTTCATCATTTCACGTGACTCCCTGTTATGAATTGAATTGTGTCCCCCCAAAAGATATATGAAAGTCCTAACCCCTGTACTTATGATATTTAGGTACCCTATTTGGAAATAGAGGTTTTCTTTTGTTATTTTAATGGGGTCATATGGAGTAGGGTGGGTCCTAAACCTAATCCCTTCTGAATGGTGTTTTATAAAAAGGGAAAACAGACAGGGAGAGATACACACAGGGGAGAGAGATCATGTAAGGAACTGTCTACAAGCCAAGGAACGCCAAGAAATGCCTGAGGCATCAGATCTAGGGGCTAAGGAAAGACTCTCCCCTAGAGCTCATGCCCTGATTGAAACTTATAGCCTCCAAAACTATGAGACGATAAATCCACAAAACACTTGTAGTATTTTGTTTTGGCAACCCTAGAAAACTAAGACACTCTCTCTTTTGAATTAGAAATCTTGTTTCTCGGATAGACATGATTTAAAATGCTACAAATTTGTTTAGACCTCAAGCAGTGTGATCACAGAAGGTGAACCACAAACTGGATTTTTAAATGAACTTCCAAACATGACACATATATAGTAACTAATAAAAATATTTAGATGTTTGTATCCAGATACATAGATAATGTTATTTATTGCTTGAAGCCAGTAAAAAAAATTTTTTTTTCCCCTGCCTCTCAGGTTATGGATAAATACGGAGGGTTCTATGGCCGAGATAGAATCAGCGAATTATTAGGCATGGACAAAGCAGCTCTGGATTTCAGCGATGCCAGAGAAAAGAAGAAGCCAAAGAAAGACAGTTCCTTATCGGCTGTGTGAGTGTTATTTCTGCTCTATCCTACAAGTTTAAGTTGAAAGGAGAAAAAAAATGACATATTTCTGAACTTGCTAGTGTACTGGTTTTGTTTTTCTTTAGTGTCAGAGAAGTAGACAGAGGAGGGAAACAGAAAATGTATATAAAGTCTATTTTCCCAGTTCTTGGTATTTGAGCTATGGATTGATCGAGTTATTTTCATTCATTTTTGAAGGTTCCTTTTTCATTATTTACCTAAATCAAGAGAAAATAAAGAAGATTCATTCTCTTAATTAAATTTGCCATTTCTAGCCATGTATGAGATGTAAGTTAAAGTAAGACATATGTAATGGTACACTATGTGACTATGTTTTATGGTATTGCCTGTTCGAAAAGAAATTAATTCTCCTGTGTTTTAGAAAAAGAAACTGTGTAGCTCTTTTATTAAAGATGTTCAAAGTTTCATATTCTTTTATCATCATTACTATATTTTATTTGAACAGTGAAGACTTAGTGTGCCAGAGGCTGCTACACTACCATATTTTAAAATGAGGCACTGTTAATATAGTGCTTGGGTTGAATAGAATATGTTATGATATAACTAGAAAGATATAATCAGTTGAAACAAATTTACCTTAAGACTGAATGAATATACACACACCCATATATGTTTAGTATGTATTTTACATATACATATATATATACACCCATTGCTGTCAAATCAGTTCTGACTAACAGCGACCCTATAAGACAGAATAGAACTGCCTCCATAGGGTTTCCAAGGAGTGGCTGGTGGATTTGAACTGCTGACCTTTTGGTTAGCAGCTGAACGCTTAACTATTTCACCACCAGGGCGATAGTATATATAGATAGATAGATAGATACATATACACACAGATACATACATATATACATACATACATATATATGTGTAAAATTTGGTCAACTGAAATTCTGGAATAAACCTGAAGTATACTAACTTTCAAAACTGTGATTTCTTATTGTAGCCATGTAGCAATTTTAGAAGAAATGTAATAGTTTCCTTCCCTTAAAAACATGTCAGTCTTATCTGTGTATTTATGCTCTCAATCAATTAGCTATGTGATGATTACTTTGAAAACATATACTTATGGTTCTGTAGATCAGTATTATTTTTTCTTAGGTAAATATTGTAGCTATCTTTAGAAAATATTTTGGGTGACCTATCTCGTTGGTCATATGCTTTTTATCTGTCTAAAAACTTGTTAGAGCTACTTGAATCCTTAAAAAATACTGTGAAGCCAGTTGAAAGGTAGTTAGGTAAGTAAATATATGACAGAAACTGAACTTACATACAAAATATTATTCGGGTACTTTAAGAAACAAATGTAGTACCCAAAGACCATGTCACTGTAGGTAAGAGGAACCAACCACAGATTGACAGTCTTTAGGAACCAAGGCCGTTATTTAGAATATTGTGTATCAGGAGGACTGTGGTGTGAGTGGAACCAAGCTTCCCACTAACATTTTCAGATCCCTGATAAGCAATGTAAAATTAAATCATTTACTGAATTATTCATTTTCCATGGTTGTATTTGTGACTCTAGAAAATAAATCTGAAGATATCGAAGGACTGTTTTATTTTTAATATGAATAAATAGCTTTAAATTGGTGCCATTTTCCACTGACTTACATACCAAATGTTTATAAATTTGACCCCCTGCAAAATACCATGAAATTGATGTGGATAATTCATCAATGGCCTTTAAATATAGGTATTAAAATAAGAAGAATAAAGCTAAATGTAAGTGATGTACATTACTGGGAAAAAGATTTACAGGTCATATCCCTTTACTAAAGCATTTAGAAATGCCAAATTTTAAGATATTACCTAGTTGCCCTGTGAATATTCATGTGACCATTTATTTATGAGTATGACTCATTTATGTATTTCTACATGTATTTATTTACCAGTCAAACACTTAGATAGTGCTTGGTATGTGCACATTTGAATAGATGGTTAGTTTAGGTCCTGAGGGTAGAATAACCTCTGGCAGCCAAAGGGCTGCATTTATCTTCAGTTGTGTCTTTATGGGGTAGGAGGCAGGTCACATCTCAAAATCATGGAGCAAAATTCCTCAGCTCTGGCTTATAGTTTACCCCGGACCCAATCCCTGTGGCCAAGGGAAATCCCAGGCCCTGATTGGCTGATGTCAGTCACTGCGGCCACTATTGATCAGGAAGCAAAACAGACTACGAAAAGGAAACGCTGCTTAAAGTAGTTAGTAGCAAACTTGTCATTCAACATATGATAGGGATGAAAATAACTAATAAGAACAAGATTTTTAAAAGTCATGAATAAACTACCATGGGAGATTCAGACATCCTGATAATAAACCTTTATTTGGTTTTAGATTGCTTTAATGGAAAATAATCATACTCTCACATGAACAAATTTTCCCATCGTTTATTCTTTTTCCATCTTTTTTTTGTGTAAGAAAAACTATTTTGTGTTGAAACCTATTGTAAATATTCATGACACTTTTTTTAAAAGCACCTTTAGTAATAAAATGCATTAGTTATAGCTCAGGCAACATTATTTCTTAAAAAATCCAGGGGTCCTGGTGGTTAATTTTGTACTGTTTCCAGGAGTAAATAACCGTATGTAAGGTGAGTTTAGCTTAAATTTAATTTAGGAAAAGAAAAGGTAAAAAAAGACTATTCTTAAATAACAGAAGGTGGTGGCGTTCTGTTTTCCAAGATTTTGCCAAGCAACCATCACAAAATCCTGGAATAAATTGTTGAAGGAAGCTATGATGCCTGGGATAGGACTCAGATCCTAAGATGGTACCCCATCCTGTCCCATGAGAGGGAATGCTGGTAGGCTCTTCTAAGCCTGTGAGTCTTTGACTAATGTACGTATCTGCAAATTCTTCTTTTTTTGTCATTCCAGACTGAACTCTATTGATGTGAAGTATCAGATGTGGAAACTAGGAGTTGTTTTCACTGACAATGTAAGCCTACTTCATTACTGAAAAATAAATCGCACTCTGATTAGATGAATCTGTTGGCGTTCTTCTGCAGATGTAAAGACACTTGTTTAAGAAAGTTTCTCAAATACCAATTCATGTAATGAAGATCATATCCGAGAAACATCCACAGAAAAATATAATTAATCAGCCCTTCTCTTATTCTATCTTCTTCAGTGTTTGAAAGATGAAAATAGAAATATATATTTCCCAAGCAAAAGAAACTGAGATGAAAATTTATGTGTATGTTCATTTAGGTTTTCATTGGGGATGGCATACTTCAGAGTTTTATAGATGTTAAAAAGGTTCTCAGTGAAGGAAAAAATAAAGAAGCAAAACACTAATTGTGATCAATTTAAATTCCCACCCACGCTCAAATTTAAGTATGTTAAATTGTTGTATTCTTCTTCTTGATAGATCCTTCTTTTATCAGAGAATCATTGGCAACTAAACATAGGGTATATATCCAAATTTAATGCAAAAAAATCTCATATTACTAAAAGCCACCAGCTGTCAGGGCAGGTAATCACATTTTGCTACCCTGGCCTGCTCAATAGCTTGACATTTTGGATTCTTAGAATTTTCAGTTTAAATAATTGTTACTATCAGTTGTTTTGGTGCTCCCGTTGGCTGGCTATGGTAAGTTCCTGGAGACAAACATGAAACTCTGCTGAATAGGTCGTCTACAAACGTGTCTGTCTGATCTCAGCCCATACTCTGCTTTCTGTTTCATTGTTCTCTGGCCCTCCCCACACCTCCCTCAGAATATGAACATATGAAGACACCCGGAAGCTTAACCTTAATGTCTGCTGTTCCTGCTGCTCTGCTTTCTCCTGTGGACATCTCATTTACTCTTAAAGTTTCATGCTATAATCTTAGCACTGACTTCTTTTTTCTTTTTTTTTTTTAGTTGTGCTTTAAGTGAAAGTTTACAAGTCGAGTTAGTCTCTCATACAAAAATTTATACATACATTGTTATATGACCCTAATTGCTCTCCTTATACTGTGATAGCACACTCCTCCTTTCCACCCCTTATTTCCTGTGTCCATTCAACCAGCTCCTGACCCTCTCTGCCTTCTCATCTCCCCTCCGGACAGAAGCTGCCCATTTAGTATCATGTATCTACTTGACCTAAGAAGCACATTCTTCACGAGACCTTTATAGTTGAACATTAGTTCCATTCTCCCATTTAAAAGCCTGTGACATCCCTCAAATTCTCCTTTATCCACCCCTCACCTTTGCCTCCCAATCTGGATATCTTTGACAACTCTCCTAAGAGCTCAAAATGAAGCCTTGTAAATAAATGTCTTTTAGAACCTTAAATTGGTAATATGGTATCTTGCAGCGTTGGTGTGTTCCATTCAAGTAGCCACTCAACCTCCAAAGCCAGTCTCCTGCCCACAACTTTCTCTTTCTGTCAGTGTTTTTATTCTTCTTGTTACTTAAGCTCAAAGTACTGGCTTGTACTCCTTTTCTTTCTCCCTCCAGTACTTACATGTGATCATTTACCTAATCTTGTTCCTCTTTCTGTCCTTTGTAATTCTCCGTTCTACTCTTCCCAATTTTGCTGCTAGTTATGGCTCTCATACCCTCACCCTTGGACTTGTCCAGTAGTCATCTAATGTAATGACTCTGCCACTTAAAAATGTGAGACTTTTAGTCAGTTGCTTAACTTGGGTGATCTCATTTTTCTCATTTATAAATCGAGGCTACACATACCTGCAAATCAGGGGTGTTGCTAGGATAAAATGAGAGATTGTATGTGTAAATATGGATCAACGACCAACGCTTAGCAGATGGTCAAGAAACTTCCCTGAAATGTACCCTATGTCCTTTAACTTGGTTTCAAGGCCCCCTGCAACCTACCCCACTGTACTTATCTGGCCTTTTTTTCCAAAACATGAACCTTTTACCCAAAACCAAACTCTCATTCCCAGCATGCTCTGCACAGTCTTATCTCCATGTCTTTTTTCAGTGCTATTTTCTTTTCTTGCTCTTTGTATCTAGCTTCAGCCCCACAGTGCCCATGAAATCTCTTGTACCACCTAAGCCCCCTCTGTCTTCTTTTTGTTCTCCATTAAAGATATAGTTAAAACGAAGATTTCTACCCCTTCCCAAAATTGGTATCTCCTTATTC
>NW_004443957.1:953781-954678 GCF_000243295.1 Trichechus manatus latirostris | reverse complement strand
AAATATTTATATTACACATTATTAACAGTTATATGTGTTTCCCATAGAAATTTCTATTTAGTCTCTTGCAGTCAGTGATTGAAAAGAAAAAAGATGTTTTCCACTCAAACTATCATTACAAAAATGGGATCGTATTTGTTAGGAATGTAAATTATTTGAAGAGATTAAACCTTGTACAAATGGAGAAAGTATTTAATGTAGTATCTACTGCCAAATATTTAGATGATGGAAAAATGAGCATTAATATCAATTTGAATATGAAACTGAATCATAACTTATGTTCTGGCTGTACTATGCACATATTAACCAATTAAGCATTCAAGTTTTGCATAAAATAGTCTTTGACAACTTGATAAAATGAAGAGAATATGAAAATAAAGTTCCCCACTGGGGGGGTTGGAAAGGTGAAAAATAATTAGGTATAGGTCCCATTAGATTCTTGCCTGTAAATCCAGCGGTGTACTTGCTGGAGAGTTCCCCTCCCACACTGATGTCAAACATGCCAATCAAATGTCTTGTACCTCTAACACACGTTCAATGTCACATTGCTTTACAGCTTGTCTTAACTGTTGGCTTATTAGCCGTTGTTGTATACCTATATACTGTTGTGGCATTCAATTTTTTCCGAAAATTCTACAATAAGAGTGAAGATGGTGATACACCAGATATGAAATGTGATGATATGTTAACGGTAAGTTCATATATTTTGATCTCATCCGAGTGAAAACTATTCTTGTGCCCCTGTAATCTAGATAATTATGTATTTATTCGTTAACAACACAGAATAGAAAATATGTACACAGTACAGAGTTGTTGTGGATCTTTAAAGATTTTTTTATTTTTCCCCAAATTTCCCTTTTCAGAGGAACATAAAGGACTCACATCTGTCTGTTTCCC
>NW_004443957.1:950994-952189 GCF_000243295.1 Trichechus manatus latirostris | reverse complement strand
TGGAGAAGGACCAACCATCAGGGAAGAAAGACCTGCTTTTCATTTTATATACTTCTTTGCTGTCTAATTATTACTATGCTTTACCATATCCATGTTATTTCTTTTATTTGTAGAAACCTCAAACAGTATTTTTTTTTTTTTACCATGTTACAAAAGAGAAATTAATTCAGTTCTTCTAAAATCATAATAGCGGCATGGGGAGCTATTTCCTGGCAGAAGGAGGGAGCAGGACGCACAGGTAGCTGGCCTGGGGGAATTAACGGGACTCCAGGCTGATACAATCTCTACTCCAACCTGATGCTACAGTTTCCACTGGCTGTTCACTCCCACGTGAGCCATTTACAGCCTGATCTTCCTTCTGTATGTAAAAATGTTTTACCACCATTTAAAAATAATTTTTAATTAAGTAATATTCTGTCTTCTGATCACCAATTTAGAGATCTTCCACCAAGATTGTCATTCTCTAGGTTTTCATGACTGAGCGTTCTTTTTCTCTTCCTTGCTTTTTTCTAAGAAGAAGACAAAAATCTGTAAAAACAATATAGAAAAACTCTCAAATGAATTTAGGATGCATAAAGCTTATTGGCATGGAAATTAATATGATTTTCCTAGGTCAAGATAAGCCTGGAACAAAAAGGATGTTTTAGAGGGAGAATGCAGAAAAAAAGCTTCTAATCCATGGGTCTATATATGGTTAACAGTAGAGCAAATCATGCTGTTCTTATGAAAATAATCCATAATTTTCAGTAATTTTATATCATTATTAACATTCTACAGATGTTTTGTCTGTTACTTCGTGATTTCTATGTGCTAATCACCTACTTGGAAAACACAAAGTATTAAGAGGGCTATGATGATCGTGGTTGTTCATTCATGCATAGTAAAACCTGCAAAAGCCGGAACCTGTGTAAAGCAGAAACCTGTCAGAGAAGGAAAACTCAAATGTTTTCCACTAATAGAGAGCAATAGAAAAGTGGTAAGACAGCACCCTGTCAAAGGTGGAAAACTTGCGAGACCCAGAAAAACAAGGCAGTCCCGTCAAGTTCTGGCTCTCACAAGTTTCAGTGTACTACTTAACTTCTCAAACAGGAGAAAGTATCATCCTAGTTACAAATATATAGTCTTATAATTTAGAGTATTCATTTCTTTATCCAGTTCTATATTGCACTTATTATAAATGATATTGTGCCAGGTA
>NW_004443957.1:946608-950028 GCF_000243295.1 Trichechus manatus latirostris | reverse complement strand
CACTGACCCAGCCCTTTGCCACCCCCGCCCCGCTCCCCTCACTCCCCGCACCCAGTCCCAGGCTCTGGGGAGGATACCTTGGAGATTCCTCTGTGTGCTGCCTGTAATACTGTCTACCCTGATCATAGCCTGTCTACCCCGTGACCCTAAAGATCTGGGGTAGGGGCTTGCCAGGGAGCAGGAGAGGAGGGGATGGCTGGGGAAAGGCAAGAAGGTACGAAAGGAAGGGCTGGAAGTACTAACGGCAGGCAGTTTTTACGGTGGCTCCAGGGAGATTAATTGATATTCCATGAGAAACATCAGACAGTGTTTCCAAATCTCAAAATCCACTGCCTCAGGCCAGAAAGTTTACTGAGGTCATTCACACTCTCAGAGGGCATCGTGTTCAATGAACCCTCAAGACTGGTGGAAAGTAGGGAGAATTTCACATAGTGATATTATAACCCACTGGTGACCTGGTCTTAGGTGGTGGGAACCATGTGTGACCTTAGATCCCTCTCTCATACTAGCCTTGAGACCCCTACAATATCCTGCTCTTTCCTGCAATCACCAGGTGGTCGTGTTTGACCCCGTTCAAGTTGTAATAATAGTACCCTTCGATGACCACACTTTGAATCTCACTCCCACTATGAATTTCCATTGTTGTGTTAAGTACACTTCGCCAATGTACTTATTATGAGAAGAATCAAGTACCATTTGAGCAAGAGGTTGGTTACGAAGACAACTGCCTTTACTTAGTTAATTTTACCCAATTATGTGGGACATAGATATAGAAGAGGGAGAAATTTTCCTCATTTTTAGGAAATTTTAAGTCCATCACTACTAGCGAAATAAATGATACCATACCAGCTGACTGTCCTTAAAAACTATTGTATCGGAGGCCACATTACCTAAATTAACCTTAGAATTTTCAAGGTTTAAAAACCCCTTTTAATTTGCTTCTTACTAATACTTGTACGGAGTCCTTGTACGGTCGCCCTGGGTGGTGCAAAGGGTTAATACACTCAGCTGCTAACCAAAAGGTTGGCTGTTCAATTCTGCCCAGAGGAGCCTCAAAAGAAAGACCTAGCGATCTGCTTCCGAAACATCATCCAATCAAACTCTTATGGAGGAAGAAATAAAACAAAACCCTGTGGAACACAATTCTACTCTCACACACCTGGGGTCATTGTCAATTGGGGTCGATTAGACAGCTACTGTAGTTGAAAATACTTGTACACCAACTTCTTAAAAAAGCCGAAAAAATTGAAAATTTAACTGATTGAACACAGTAGTGCTCACTAGGTGTAGAAGCTTATTAAAAGCAGCCACCACCTAGCAAGAAAGAAGTATGGGGATGCAAAATGTCAGATTTCTTTAATTTTGTTCTCAAACAATAATCTCTTCTTTATGACAATCTCTTTAGCATTTCCCTTTCGCAAGGTGAAGTCTAGTATTCTGTCATGAAATGAATCTTTATCCCCTCATATCGTATTTGATTGGCATGATCCTGAGTTTCCCTTGCCTTTGTTGCTTTAGGTTGTTTCTTCCAATCTGAGGAAACATCTTAAATTTTTTCTTGTATGCAGTTCACTCTTCAGTGAATATTTTGTAATTTACAGCAGGTGGCGCTGTAGCTGCAGTTTTACAGCCTTAATGGTGATTCACCTTCCTTTTTTTTTTGAGCTTGAGAATCTAATAAACCAGCAGTATCCTGATAGAATTGGAACCTCCCCTCCAAGAATGTAGGAGGAGAAAGTGAAAAATGATCTAAAGTCCAGGGTAAAAAGATTATTATAGCTAGATAGCCAGAGAGACTGACTTGAAATATATAAGGACATTCATCTCAAAAGGAGTGTTTCCTAACCTGAAATGCACACAGGATTCACAACTGCCGTTCTTTATAAATTCGCAAGAGCTTCAGGCACGGTATCAAGACCTGTGTATTTTCTAATAAGCTCTCCAGGTGATTGAGATTAAGAGTAAACCGCTTGCTTAAGTAATTATTCTAAATCACTCACTTTGCCTCTCCCCCTCCTTCCTTCTCTCTTTCTTGTCAAATTAAGGTTTTATTAGGATCTTCACCAATTCACCAGAAGCTGGCCCTAGTGTCCCCTAAAAGCAACATAAACAAAGAGTAACCCCAGAACGAATTAGTTTAGGAGACAGATGAGGGGGGAAGTATAGTGTATCAAATCCTGAGAGTTAACAACTGTCTCTCTCTAATTTTTGAAGGACCAGGCACCTTCCTGCCTCATGACGCATATTCTCTGAACAAAGTATATCTTTTTGTCTCCCAGAATTACTTCTTTCCATCCTTTAGCTCTTATTTTCACATTTAGGCTGAATCTATGAAAAGGAAGGAGGATGAAGGGAGTTTCATGTCAGAAGCAGAATGCTCATGTGATGACCAGAAGTGCAACAGCCTGTTAGTGGGTAGTCACCACACTATTCCACCACAGCTGCCATCCACCTGCTTCGCTCTGGGGATAGCTAGGTAGTGAAGGATAAGGTTGAAAGAATCAGTATTAAAATCCAAAATGAGAACTGTGCATTTTATTCTTCTTTAGTTATTTTTTTAAGCCTAAATAATCATATCCACAAGACTTGATCTACTTTTCCGCATAGCCGTAAGCCTGCTATTGAAATATGCTGGTGTCACTTCCTCAAATTCTTAGAGCCATTGTAGAATGAAGTTGAGCAGTAGGGTAAGGATATTGTCAGGTGAACCTGGTTAGATGGCCACCAAGAGATCTGAAAAGGAGACACTGGTGGTAATTTCAGCTCATTCCATGGTCTTGTCCTCAACATTGCATGTCAGAAGCTAAATATGAATTGGTCTCTTGAGGACAGATTCACATTAACCAAGCTCATAAGAGTCTGATGTATGAGTCAGAAATTCAACGTAGTACTTACTCATTAAGAGTTTATGCAATACGTCAACACATTCTCTTCCTTATAGAAAACAATCTATGCGGGAAGCCAAGTTAAAATCCAAAAATCTTGGTCAGCAGGAATCAGAAGGGGGAATTAGCTAGATGATGTTGGTCACTAGTGTTATCACATGTTGTTGTTGTTAGGTGCCATCAAGTTGGCTCTAACTCATAGTGACCCCATGTACAGTAGAACAAAACATTGCCCAGGCCTGTACCATCCTCACGATCATTGCTATGTTTGAGCCCATTGTTGCAGCCACTGTATCAGTCCGTCTCATTGAGGGTCTTCCTCTTTTTCACTGACCCTCTACTTTACCAACATGATGTCCTTCTCCAGGGGCTGGCCCCTCCTGATAACATGTCCAAAGTACATGAGACAAAGTCTAGCCATTTTACTTATAAGGAGCATTCTGGCTGTACTTCTTCCAAGACAGATGTGTTCCTTCTTCTGGCAGTCCATGGTGTATTCCATATTCTTTGCCAACACCATAATTCAAAGGCATCA
>NW_004443957.1:932007-945845 GCF_000243295.1 Trichechus manatus latirostris | reverse complement strand
TGCAAAAGAATTGGACGATACAATTAAATTTAATTTTGTGCACCTTAATGTGATTACCTTATTATCCCAGATGCTTTGGAGCCAAGAGACTTGTGAGGTGTTTCTCATTTTCTACTGATTGAAACAGGCACTAAGCAGAGTGTGCAGTGTACAGTTTTGTTTAAAAAACTTACAGCTACGTGTGAGAGCTGAGTGTTTGCATCACAATTACTAATGTTGAAAGAAAAAGAGGTGACATAGAATGAAAGATTCTCAGCATTTTCAGATGAGGATGAGGAGCTGGAGAGAACCTCAGGTTTGTGAAGTACGAAATAGGTGCTGGTCCTGGGAATGATACTGTTTCCTCTTTTCCAGTGCTATATGTTCCACATGTATGTTGGGGTACGTGCTGGCGGGGGCATCGGTGATGAGATCGAAGACCCAGCAGGAGATGAATATGAGATCTATCGCATCATTTTTGACATCACCTTCTTCTTCTTTGTCATTGTCATTCTGTTGGCCATAATACAAGGTAAGCATCGTCCTCTAGGAAGCTCAAGAAAATATGGAATTTGAGGCATATACGTGCTCAGCTGCTAACCAAAAGTTTGGAGGTTCAAGTCCACCCAGAGGTGCCTCAGAAGAAAGGCCTGGCACTCTAGTTCCCAAAACTCAGCCGTTGAAAACCCTAGGGAGCACAGTTGTTGGACACACATGGGGATGCCAGGAATAGGAGTCAGCTCCAGGGCAACTGGTACTGGTAAGTGTTTTCTGAAAAAGCCAAATAGCACATTTCCTTTCAGTATATCTTCATTGTGAAATCTATAGAGAATAAAAAGATGTGTGGGGCCCCACTCTAAGAGGAAGATGTATAAGTTTTCGTTTTTTTTCTCCTAGTAATATGAAAATAATTTACAAAAGGTTAGTTGAGTGGCCAATAAACATTTGAAAATATGTCCATCCTCACCAGTAGTCTGAGAAATGCAAAATGAAACAATATTGAGGCCTGCTTTCATACCCTTCAAATTGACACAAATTAAAAACAAATGTGTGAATACCAAGTTTTTTAAAGATGTGGAGAAGTGGGAACTATCTTTTGTATACAGTTTTCTTTTATCTCTTTTCAAACAGTATAGCAGGAAGAGCACTTTTAGTCACTGACACTGGGGTGTAAATCCCAACCCTGCCCCTTACTGGCTTCATGACTTTTGGGGGGGTGAGTCGTTTCACCTCTGCATCTATAAAATGGAAATTATATAAATTTCTAAGCCATAAGGTTATTGAGAGGTTTTAAAAAATGATGTACATTCAAGTACCCAGCCAAGTTATTGTTGTCAGCTGCTGTTGAGGCGACTCCGACTTGGAGCAACCTGAAGCACAACAGAACAGCGGTATGTGGATGCACACATTCCCCAGTCCTGTGCCATCTTCCTAATTGTTGGTGTGCTGGAGTCCATTGTTGTGGCCACTAAGGGACTCATCTGACAGCAGTATATTGGACAATATTCTGTTGTATAAGCCACCACCCATCTGTCAGCTTGTCATGCTCTGGTGGCTTGTGTGTTGCTGTGCTGCTGGAAGCTGTGCCACCAGTATTTCAAATATCAGCAGGGTCACCCATGGTGGACAGGTTTCACCACCGCTTCCAGACTAAGACAGACTAGGAAGAATGTCCTGCAGTTCTACTTCCGAGAATTAGCCAGTAAAAACCCATGATCCCAACAGAGCATTGTTCCAGCTCTGTCCTGGATGCATAATCAGCACATCATAAATAATTATAGAGCTATTGTTGTTGAATACCTGGTACATGCCAACCACGTTGTTAACTCATTCTACCCTCACAACAACCTTATGAGAGTCGTGCTGATATCCGTAATAAGTCTAAGTAACTCGGTCAAAGTACACGGCTAAAAAGTATCAGGGCTGGAGTCCAAATTCAGCCAGCTGGACCCAGAGGCCTCGCTTGTAAACATGGTGCTAAACTGACCCACTAATTCTTTCTTTTACTCCGGGGCAACTTGGAATATGATGTTTTTCTTAGAAAAAATCACTCATGTTATCTTTTTCTCCTTAAATGAGTTTTTCTAAACATTTATCCTGGCTTAAAACAAATGTCTATAAATGTGACATTATCCTTTAAGTTCCACAGGCATACAAAGATCCTTTTTTTTCCCCGTAAAGTCCATGGACAGGTTTAAAGGACTCGTAATCCATTCTTTATGTCTTTATTGAGTGTTACAGTAATGCGTTGTAGAAGAGGGCAGAGCCATAAAACACTCGGAAGAAAATGTGCAGCCGGTGAGTCTTAGGAGGCAAAAGGACTAGAGCAAAGCATCTCAGTGCGGTTCCTTCCAGCTGGAGCAGTTAATAAATGATGGAAGAGCTTTTTTTGGAGGAACTTGTAAAAAAAGTTATTTGAGGCCAATTTCTTACAGTATTTGTTATCATTAATATGATAATGTCTTATTTCCAGATTAGCCCTTGAAAATTTCATTCATGAAGTTTTCTGTAGTTTATAACCATAAGTCTTAGCTTCTCTTTCTTATCAGGAAGCGGGTAATAGCACAGCATCTATATGCCAAGTTAAGCAAAGATTTTTCTATTTATCACTTCGTTTTTAAACACTCTTTGAGTAACTGCATGTTCTGCGGCCCCAGAGAGATAACCCCACTTCTTTAGTTGGAGTATTAGATGTGTACTCATATTTTTACTGTGTTCTGTGGATTTTCCAAGGTGATTAAGTATTTTCCTTTTCCTTGAAAGGATTCATCAAGGTGCTATAAATTTCATTATGATTCTCTGGTTGATTTGGATTACATTGTGTCTTTACTTAACACCAGGTTTAATTATTGACGCTTTTGGAGAATTAAGAGACCAACAGGAACAAGTCAAGGAGGACATGGAGGTAAGTCTCTCCATTTCTGACTCCACTTTTTTGATTGTGGCTGCCGATTTTTATCACTACCTTTATCAAGCTCTTAACCACTATGCCACCAGGGAACTTTGATCAAGACAATCATGAACGTGAGAAAAAGGGGGAAAGGACAGTGATTTTAATTCAGGACATAAATATAATTGAACAATGTGGTTGGCTGAGACCGTGGTGGGCTCCAGGTGTATACAAACATTAGTAGGGTGTGGTCTCTGTCCCCAGGAGTGTGGTAATCATTCATTCATAAATTTTCATTTTCTAACAAGTGAACAGGCAATTACAGAAGAGTGTGATGAGCCCTTTATAGAGGTCAGCGTGAGTGTGAGGTCTCTGGTGTTGGAAACTAATTCACTCCTGAAGCCTCAGGGAAGATCCCGCAAGAGGGGAGTCCACGCTGAGGCCTGAAGATTATGGAGGGCTCCACAAGTCTTTGGAGGGGTTTGATGGGGTGGGAGAGAGCAGGACAGTTTAGGAAACCACCGTCAACCCTCCCTCCATTGCTCACCTCCAGGACTGCCTTCACATTGTCTACCATAAGAATGCTGTCATTTGAGTTTATGTACCAAAACCCAGAAGACAAGAGAAAACCTTGTTTCTTGCAAGCATAAGTGCTTCAGGATGACTGAGGCACTGAGCTCTAGCAGTGGGGCTGGAGAAGGCGGCCAGATAACAAAGAGCCTAATAACTCGTTAGGGAAATTTACAGCTTAATTTATGGGCTGTGGGAAACAAGAAAAGGATTTTAAGCAGGGCAGCATTGAGGTGATGCATTTACGTTTTAAAAAGATAACTATGTTTTAAAGTATGGGGAATGAATTAAAAACTGGCAAGATCAGGGGCAGGGAAGTGGCTGTCAGCATTTTCTAGGTAGGGGTTTATGAGGCTTTTGCTAAGATAGTGCCACAGAGGAAGCAGGGAGCCAGATGGATTAAAAGGACTTGGTGATGGGCCGATGCAGGGGCTGAAGAAGGTGGAGCAAGCAAGGATGTCACCCAGCTTTCAGCATAAGCCCCCATGTGGATGGTGGTGCAGCTGCCTGACCTGGGTCAGCCAAGAAGAAGAACAGGTTCATGGGTAAAGCTGATGAGTTAAGTTCTGAACCTGCTTAGTTTGAGAGACATCTACCTGGGTTGTGTAAAGACCTGATTGTTCTCCCAAATTGCTGAGTGTAGCTTATCTGCTGTCAGCAGTTTTTGATCAATAAGGCAGGAAGAATTTTGTAAATTATCTTTATCACCTTGATTCTAGGTCCTAGAATCTAGGGCATCGTAAACGTGCCTCAAGTGGTATAAAACAGCTTCTAATTTGCAGGGAAGATGAGCATCTGGAGTCACAGGACGATAATAATGATTGCATTCCTTCCAGTTGGTAGTGTATGCAATTCTAATAATAAAGTGGAGGGCAGTTATGAGCAGGTGCCATATGCAGCCTGCATGGAGAGAGGTGTGATTAGGAGTAGGGAAACACAGACAGACTAGCCCATTGGTTCCTAGAGATGAATATTTTTTCCAGTGCATGTGCAAGGGGGCAGTGGTGGTTCAGTGGTAGAACTCTCACCTTCTATGTGGGGAGAAAAACCAAAGCCAGTTCTGACTCACAGCGACCCTATAGGACAGAGTAGAACTGCCCCATAGGGTTTCCAAGGAGCAGCTGGTGGATTTGAACTGCTGACCTTTTGGTTAGCAGCCGATCTCTTAACCACTGCACACCAGAGCCCCCCTTTTGGGAGACCCAGGTTCAATTCCTAGCCAATACACCTCATGTGCAGCCACCACTCATTGGTCAGTGGACGCCTGAGTGTTGCTATGCTGTTGAACAGGTTTCAGTGGAGTTTCCAGACTAAGAGATGGACTAGGAAGAAAGGCTGGTGGTCTACTTCTGAAAATCAGCCAATGAAAACCCTATAAATCACAAATGGGCCGATCCACAACCAATCGTGTGGATGGGACAAGACAGGGCGGCATTTCATTCCATTGTTCTTAGGGTTGCCATGAGTTGGGGACTGACTCGGCAGCAGCTAACTGCAACAACAGCATATCCAAGCATTAATCCTGTACCTAGCACAGCGCCTGGTGCATGGAAGGCCCTCTTGGAATAGCTTGGTATTTGGCCCCCGCAAAAAATGGAAGTAATCTGCACCTTTTCCCCGTTGGTTGTCAGACTTCCTTCAGCTGGGCACCAAGTCTGCAGTCTCATTGAGGACACGTTCACTTCTGCTGAGATAACTTTAATCGTCATGAGCAAGAAGGATCACTAGGCCTGGAAACTGTCACTTAGGCTAGAGAAAATCAGGACATTACTCTTCAATCGTGATCATCCTACACTCTTCTGCATCTGTTACTTCTTGCTGCTGGTACCTACTAGGATTTAAACTAACAGCAAGATATAGTCATGTCAGTATTTAAATTTTTATTCATGTGCTGGGTACAACCTCCACATTATCCTTCTGTTCACATGTATTGAGTAAGCAAAATAGCTGGGCTTAAGTGGTGGTGCAGCTGGTTAACACACTTGGCTGCTAACCAAGTGATTGGCAGTTCAAGTCCAACCACAGGTGCCTTGGAAGGAAGGCCAGGTAATCTGCTTCTGAAAAATCAGCCATTGAAAACCCTATGGGGCACAGTTCTACTCTGACGCACATGGGGTTACCATGAGTCAGAGTCGACTCCACAGCAACTGGTCTTTTTTTTAAGTGGTGAGTTGTGTTTTCCTTTCGTTCTGATTTCTGAACTCTGACATTTTAATATTTCCCTTTGCCTTCTAGACCAAATGCTTCATCTGTGGGATAGGCAATGATTACTTCGACACAGTGCCACACGGCTTTGAAACGCACACTTTACAGGAACACAACTTGGCCAATTACCTGTGAGTGTGAGCCATTCCCAATGTCCATGAGTTCTCCCCCAGCTTGGGAAGCTCTAGAAGCCTGAGCAAGAGAGGCTTCTTTGTCTTTTCATTTGCACTCTGGCTTCTGATAGCTCTGAGAGAAAGACCAACAGCTAGTGACTCTCTTTTCCTCTAAAATAGGTTCACTTAAGAAATGAGGTTTCAGCTCTTGATGTGAATGATACCTTCTGGAAGGTGAAATGGAAAAGTGGAAAGGGAGGAGGCAAATGCATGCTGAGCTTCCTATTTTCAATAGGAACATTTGCCTGCTTCCTAGAGATATGTGAATGTCCATGTTTTCTTTTCTGAGGACTTACAGATCCTTTAGGCATTATTGGAAGCACAGTTAAAGTTGCATTTTTTTAAAAAAACATAAAAATCTAGGTATTATATGGGACTCACCAAAACTATAGTTTGGTGGCCTGCTCTTCTTACTCAATTTCTGACCTGATTTTAATATCAAACAGAGGAAATGCACAGTAGCGTTGTAGAAAACAGTGCGGGCTTTGGGATTCACGGCTTTGTGACTTTAGGTGCATTACTTAACCTTTCTGAGCCTCGGTTTCTTAAGTGGAGATTGTGATTCCTGCCCCATGAGCAAACGGATGTGGATACAGACGCACTGAGCCTGGCATATAGCTGCTGCAAAGCAGAGAGAACTTGATCTGTGGCCACGTTTTACCTCCTTTGAAATCTATTTTCAAAGAAGTTTGACCTTCTGGTCCCCACGGCATGCTTGCCTTGCAGTTTGGACCCATTTCTTTGTGCTACCAAACAGTGTGAACAGTTAGCACATACAAGGAGCAGAAGTATCTGGAAACATTGAGTTAGCAATACCATAGGCAGCTCAGCACAGTAGAGCCATCTGAGAGTATCTGAAGGGCATTGCATGATTTTCTTCGGGGCTAACTGAAGAAATAAATTCAAAGTTACTAATCTTTTATGTAATTCATCATTAATATTTCTATTGGAAACCAATGCAAAATACAAAATAAAATCTGAACCGGAAAAATGGAACTTAGAAGTAACAATGCCCACAAAACACATTCACAGTGGTAGAAATTCCATTGGAAAAAATGGCAATGAAAAGTTAAAGAAAATAACTGTATCAAATCTTCACTGTAAAATTTTTGTGGGGAAAATTGACCTTAATGAACATATTTTCAGTAAGTTGAAACTTGAAAAAAATCAGAAGTGATTTAACAATATGTAATTGAAACTTGATCAGGAAATAAGAACTTCTCGTTAAACTCGTTTTCCCTTAAAATTCATCATTGTTGATTTGATTCTGACAAAAATGTTTCTATTCCTACCCTGAAGCCAAAGTGTCTCCAGGGTAAAAATCACCAATCAGCTCAGAAAGTTCAAGTCAGAAAACCTCCTTACCAATTTCTGGTGCAATGTAATTAATTTTCCAGAAAATGCATTTGTGTTGTTGCTTCCATGCAGACCATAATTGAATGCAATATAAAATATGTAAAACATATTTCCTATTTTTGCTGATATTTTTACACAATCCATTTCTGATATGTCTCTCTGTGTCTATAGGTTTTTCCTGATGTATCTCATAAATAAGGATGAAACAGAGCACACAGGACAGGTGGGTGAACAGTGAGTGTATTCCATCTTCTGAAAGAAATGGTAGACTCCCTACACGATGGAACAAAATGTGTGCATTAAACCTTAAGGGTGGAATCACCTTCCAATAACAGTTGTGTTATCATAATATAAAATTCCCGTAATCTTGGAGGAGTGTGGAAAATTTGCCTTTGTTAACCAAAAACCCAAATCCATGGCCGTCCAGTCAATTCCGACTCGTAGCGACCCTATAGGACAGAGTAGAACTCCCCTACAGGGTTTCCAAGGAGTGGCTGGTGGATTCAAACTGCTGACATTCTGGTTAGCAGCTGAGCTCTTAACCACTGTGCCACTGGGGCTCCTTGCCTTTGTTGGAAATATAAAATTCTAATGTCGCATAAAAAATAAGTTTTTTTTTTTTAAACTGAAAATGCTGAGTCTGGGTTTTGAAATCCCTCTTATAAGACAATTAAGTCTTCCTAATTAGTGTTCTTAATTGTTTAATCCGATAGCAGATTGTTTTAATTGAACTTTTACCCACAGTATTATTGTCAGTTAAAAATTTGCATATTAACTGCCTAAATACTTTTTAAGCTATTTGAAATCCTCCCCACCCCCAGCAAGTATTGCTCACTTCTAATTGTTAATAGTTTGTATTTTAAGTAGTTAGGATACAATTGGAGTCCTGGTGGCTCAGTGGTTGAGCGTTCAGCTGCTAACCAAAAGGTTGACAGTTCGAAACCACCAGCCAGCCACTCCTTGGAAACCCCATGGGGCAGTTCTACTCTGTCCTATAGAGTTGCCATGAGTCAGAATCGACTCGATGGAAATGGGTTTGGTTTTGGTTTAGGATACAATTAATAATAATATTTTTAAAAGAAACCTGAAAAACATATACCATAAAAATATATTTTTCTCATAATTATATTATGGTCAGAATGAAAATTGATTGTTTATTACTAGAAGTAAATAAGGCCTGGTACAGTTAATTAGGAGTCCCTGGGTGGGATAAATAATTAATACACTCAGCTGCTAAACAGAAGTTTGGCAGTTCAGTTCCATCCAGAGGCACCTCAGAAGAAAGGCCTGGTCTTCTACTTCTGAAAAATCAGCCAGTGAAAACCCTGTGGAGTGCAGTTCTACTCTGACACCATGGGGTCGCCATGAGTTGGAGAAGTCTCCATAGCAACTGATTTGCAGTTAGTTAGGAATGATCTAAATGGATCTGGACTTCTCCAATTACATGTGATATGTGTAACTACAAAATTGAGTTTCTTTCTATCTTACATGTTGTAGTAACACATTTTGGGGAAAGACACAATGTTAATACATTTTCTTTCCTTTTATAGGAATCTTATGTCTGGAAGATGTATCAAGAAAGGTGCTGGGAATTTTTCCCAGCAGGGGATTGTTTCCGGAAACAGTATGAAGACCAGCTAAACTGAAACCCAGACGCCAGTCACCTCTAGAAACCAAATTCTTCTCTCTCTCTCTCTCAACTCTCCTGGAAACCTCTTGTGGATTTTGTGAATTGCCAACGTTGCGTGCTTTCTGGGAGCATTGCAGTTGTTTCTGAAGACCTGACTGCTTTTTCCCCCACCGTGTGTATTTTCTTTGAGAACAAGGACAGAAGAATAATCTAAATTCATACACAGACAAAAATAGGAACTCTGGAAAGAAAAGCGTTCCAGACACTGTCTATCATAATCCAACCAGACGGATTTTCTTCTGAGACTCTGGACGTCTCCTAGAGCTGTGGGACATCCCCAGAGAAGCGGTACCACACTCACCTGATCTCTTTAGTTCACCATCCCGAAAGGAACTCTCTAAGGGTCACAGAGCACTGTAGCACTTCACAGATTGCCGTGGACACCAGTTGCGAAGGGAAATAGTGCCTTACTATATGTGGGTTGAGCTATGCAGAAGATATGTGCATGAAAACAACATCTTTATTTTCTTTGTGTCGACCTTTTTTTTTCTTAGTTAGATTGATTTTGTGAGTTGTTTTCATTTCTTCGTTCTTTTCTTTGGTGGGGGAGGGTAAGGAAAGCAGTTTGTGCGCACACTTTTAAAAAGATGGTGGCGTGACTCAGGACCGGAGGAGACTCTTCTCATTCAGCTTCATTCACATTTACCCTCCCCATATGCTCCTGCTCTTATTTTGGTAATGCTCTGATGCAACATTGCAACTTTATGAAATCTTTGTATGAACACAAAAAGACTGCAAAAAAAAAAAAACACTTTCAAAAAGAAATAATTCATTGCATGTTTATTATGCAAATTTAAACAAAAAAAAAAGAACACCTTCAGAAGCAAGTTGATCAATGTGAGAGAACTTTCATGATAATTATATTCATAGTAATAAAGTGTCGTGGGCTTAAGTGTATGTTTGGAGCCAGTGTCATCAACCAACAATGTGATATCTTATGAACTTGACAGTCGTTTTGGGTTTTTCTTTTTCTTTTGGCCACCTGCGATCAGTTGTTGATGAAGGACTTCTTGTCAGGCCATTTTTTAATATCAAAGCTGAAGCAATATCCATTCAGGGATTTCATCAGTTGCATCACAAAACGCGGATGATACTATAGATCACTCCATTTTGAGTCCTTTTAAATGTAATGCTGATCTTTACAAATAAAAAGGCAGATTCAGAATGGAAGCAAGTTCATTTTGCAAACATTGGAGCTCTTTTATTACAAGTTTGCTTGTTAATTTTAGAATTGTAAAACTGCTCTGATTAAACTATTTAACTAACTTTGCACCCTCTTCCTTCTCTGTTTCACTTACAATCAGGACGTAGTATGAAACCTTGAGCTTTTAACTTGAGGTGGTTATAGGACAATTCCAAACACAGCAGTGAAACTTTTAAACGTTATCACATTTTCTTGTTGCTAAGCAAGTTTGCAGGGGGCGGTGGTGGCTCAATGGTAGAATCCCCACCTTCCATGTGGAAGACCCAGGTTTAATTCTTGGCCAATGCACTTCATACACAACCACCACCTGTCTGTCAGTGGAGTCTTTGGCATATAGCTGAACAGGTTTAGTGATGCTTGCATACTAAGGCAGACTAGGAAGAAAGGCCTGGTGACTTACTTATGAAAAACAGTCAGTGAAAACCCTATGGATCACAACGGTCTGATCCCGTTTGCATGGGGTTGCCATGAGTCGGGGGCCGAATCAATGGTGGGCCAACTCCATGGCAGCTAACAACCACTACAACAAGCAAGGTTGCCGCATTTATGATTATGGAATCTCAGAGTCACGAGACATCTCGAGTCTCCTGGCCCCATCCCTGACCAGTGTGCGTATCTTCACTACCATTTCCGTGCCATGAGGTCATCCAGATTTCTTGAAAACCTCCAGTGAGAAGAAAAATCACTGTCTCCTTAATTGTTTAATTTTTTATACAGCTCTCATTTTAGAAAGTATGTCACTTTCTTGCTCAGGGAAAATTTATCTCCCAGTAATAGTAGGGATCCATTTTCTGTCTTCATATAAAAGAAGATTGGTACACTATGAAGTGGTATATTAAACACTCAGCTAATAATTGAACATTTGCTGTGCTGGACACTGGTGACATGTCATTTATCATTTTGCAGTTTATTGGTACAGCATCCAAGCTATAACACCTAGATTTTGCATTTGTCTTTTGGTTTCATTTTTATTTGGGGAAGGGAATACATTTGGCTGCACTGTGGGAATTTCATAGCCTCATCAGGGAGGTGTTCTTATGGCCCAAGGAGTATAAATAAAATAAATCAGGTCAGCTCCATAAAACATCAAACAGCACACTCCCCTTTGCCATGAAACACTGCTGAAGAAGCAGACAGCAGAGAGGAATAAGTATTTTTCCAGCACATAAAGCTCACTGATAGATTCAGGTATTCTGTTTATAATGCCGAAGTCAGAGTAACAGCAGTACAGGTGAGAGGTGAACAAACAAATTCATGGTTGCCTCCTGTATTATACAGACTGGAACAACAGGCTCTCCTGAACCATTGCTTCTGGCTCTAGAGTCTTAGGAGATGATTGGCAGCAGCGATAAAGGAGAAGCAGAGAAGGAAAGTATAATTAGTGGAAAGGAAGCTTCCCTCAGCCAGTGGGGTTCCAGGAGGCCTCACTGTTGGAGGAAGAATAAAGGAGCAGAGCCCTGTCACTTGAGAAAGTCACTTCCCAGCCTTGCCTTTGGCCGACAATTAGAGGGGACACCTCTTTGTTCACTTGTCAATACCTTCTGTAGGGAAGAGGGGGGTTTTCTATCAGCGTTATTAATTCCCCAGAAAATGTCACAGTGAATGTCCAGTACAATGTGGTTCTCCACTTCTCTGATTAAACTCAGGGCTTCTTGACCCAAGCTCAAAAAAGGGAACCCCTTTACAAAATCTTCATTGTGCAAATGTTCAAACACTCACAAGGAGAGAATATGCTAATGAACCCTCATGTATCCATATTTTGGCTTCCATTCCCAGCTTCAACATTCACAAACTTTATTCTGGGGTTCTTATGTCGTCTATTCCTTTTGCATTTTTTTCTCCTGGAAAACCACAGTATCTTTTGATCTGCTTCTTCAAATAAATGTAGAATCATAGTTTAAATGGAAGTTTTCCAAATGCACTGTGGTCCTGTATGTCTAAATAGTCCTCCTCTGATTGATGGTCATTATTTTTCAGGTGCAGGGGAGAGTTTGTTCTAACCCCACAAAAACTCATTTAAAAGTCATTTGTCACACGGGGTCGATTTAAAAAAAAAAAAAAAAAGAATCTTAACCACCCTGTTTAAAAAAATAATAATAATAAGGGAAGGCATAATATCCAAATAAATTCAGCTTTATAAAAAACTAAAAAAAGTCATATTGTAATGAAAATACTTTATGACTGACTGTAAAAATCATATCTAAGGAAATGGTACACTTTTTCACTAGCCTTACTGATGAACTGTCCGATTTCTTAACTTCCGATTTTCTTGGTGAATGTATCTATTTACATTCACCAGTTGCCATCCAGTTGATTCCAACTCATGGCTGCCCCATGTGTGTCAGAGTAGAACTACACTCCCTAGGGATTTCAATGACTGTTACCTTTTGGAAATAGATCACCAGGCCTTTCTTTTGAGGTGCCTCTGGGTGGATTGGAAACACCAACCTTTCATTTAACTTCAGTTAAGTAGCTGTGCACTTAACTATCTGTGCCCTAACTCCCCATTACTGGTAAGGTTTTTGGATGGTTGTTGGTGGTAACTGTCTCATTTACTCTGAACTCAGCAAGAGAGAACTTTTAAAAAATGTATTTATTGCATTACCCAAGCATAGACTTCATGTAAACTTGCCTGGAAAAGGTTTGGAAAGTTATGTGCTCCCTAAATCATTTCATAAATATCTACTCTGTTGTGGAAAGAATGACCTCACTGTCACCTTAACATTTCTGCCCAGAATTCAAAAATATCTGCTATATAAGCTAGATAATGAGTATCTTGGTATTGATACAAGTGCAAGGATGGCATCTGGGCTTTTTAATAGCCATAAATAGTGATAACATAACTTCTCTTAAGAGGACGAAGTTCAGGGTCATATCATCTAAAATTATATTGAAAAATTTAATTGTGTCATTAATTTAAATATTAAACAGGCACCTAAATAGTCAATGCCCATGGAAGCAGCAGTCAAAAAAATCAAACGACATAGTGCATTTGGGCAAATCTGCTGCAAAAAACCTCTTTAAAGTGTTCAAAGCAAAGGTGTCACTTTGAGGACTAAGGTGCACTTGACCCAAGCCATGGTATTTTCAGTTGCTTCATATGCATTCTCCGTGGTTAAGAGTTCAACTGCTAATCAAAAGTTCAGCAGTTCAAATACACCATCTGCTCCTTGGAAACCCTATGGGACAGGTTTACTCTGTCCTATAGAATCGCTAGGAGTTGGAATCGACTCAACGGCAAAGGGTTTGGTTTGGTTTTCATATGCATGTAAAAGCTGAACAATGAATAAGAGAGAAGAATTGATGCCTTTGAATTATGGTGTTGATGAAGAATATTAAATATATCATGGACTGCCAGAAGAATGAACAAATCTATCCTAGAAGAAGTACAGCCAGAATGTTCCTTAGAAGCAAGGATGGCTAGACTTTGTCTTATGAACTTTGGACATGTTATCAGGAGGGACCAGTCCCTGGAGAAGGACAAGCTTGGTAAACTAGAGGGTAAGCAAAAAAGAAGGAAGACCCTCAATGAGATGGATTGACACAGTGGCTGCAACAATGGGCTGAAACATAGCAACAATTGTGAGGATGGCGCAGGACCATGCGTGTTTCATTCTGTTGTACCTAGGATCATTAAGAGTTGGAACTGACTCGACGGCACCTGACAACAACCATCTAAGCATAGATTTTTTTTTTTTTTATTGTACTTCGGGTGAAGGCTTACAGAACAAATAGTTTCTCATGAAACAGTAGTACACATGTTGTTTTATG
>NW_004443957.1:925555-930765 GCF_000243295.1 Trichechus manatus latirostris | reverse complement strand
GTCAGTTTTCTCACTCCATTTGGTGCTTGGCTGAGTTCTTTATCTCTTCATTTGATGTTTTAGGGTTTCAGGATTGTTGTATTCTCTGTTCGGCTTAGTTTTTCGGATCTTTGCTATGGAGGAATGGTATGGTGCTTCTGCCTAGAGCGCCATTTTGCCAGAACTCTAAGCATAGTTTTTTATAATGTCACAACTCAGTGCAAAAACTAAGCACTAATTTCCTCGTGTACATAACATTTAAAGACTCCTAGGACATTAGAGGAGGTCTGGTGGAGCAGTGGTTAAGAGGTTGGTTACTAACCAAAAGATTGGCAGTTTGAATCCACCAGCCACTCCTCAGAAACCCTATGGGGCAGTTCTACTCTGTCTTATAGGGTCGCTGTGAGTCAGAATCCACTCAGTAGCAACAGGTAGGATATTAGAGCTGGAAGAGGTTTAAAAAATCATGTTTTTGATAATGTAATCTAGGCAGGTTCGATGGCTTGGCTGAAGCCATAAGGCTAGTTACTGGAAAAGCTGCAGATTTTTCAAAAAGCATATGAATCGGATTTTTTGTTAATCTTTTTCCTATTGCAGCATGAAAGTTTTGTAAAATAACAGGTTCCCCATGACCTAGCAAAAATGAAACACTAAAGCAGATTGCTACCAAAGTTTTGATGCAATAAATCATCAGTGCTCACTGATACTCTGCTTCTGTGATAAGGAGTTTTCTGGACGTGATTAAATCAAATGAATACCTGGTTTCAAAATGCACCATTGAACACAGTTATTTCTGAATGCAGACACCAAGCATCAATTTTAGCCCAAGACACTAGGGAAATCTTCATCTTGATATTTTGCTTCAGTATCTACTTATTTCTATATGGCACTCTATAGAATGTTTCAACGGTTTTCACAACTGCCCGTGAGTTATTTTATTGTGGCTAAAAGATCAAGTTTCAGTTGTAATATTCAACATGATGAAAATAATTTTGGTTCATATTTTTTTCTTAAAGATTTTGTATATCATTGGTAAGGAAAGGCTTGAGGATATTCAAGAATTCTACATGTTAGCGGGTCAATGGTGTTTTAATTGCAACCAACCAGTTGCCATTGAGTTCACTCCAACTCATGGCAACCCCGTGTGTAGCCAAGTAGAACTGTGCTCCATTGGGTTTTTGATGGCTAATCTATCGAAAGTAGATCACCAGGGTTTTCCTCCAAGGCACCTTTGGGTAGACTCGAACCTCCAACTTTTCAGTTAGTAACTGGAGATGTCAGCAATTTGCACCACCCAGTGACTCTTTTAATGGCAAAGGAGCATCTAATTTGCCTTTCTTGCCCACGAACTCCATCCATCCATAATATGTTCTAGTTTTCTTTTACACATCATAAAATTAATGCTTATCTTCTTTTAAGAAATCTATGAATTTTATATATGTGCACTTGATATCCATTAAGCATTACTAAACAGACCTTTGAATTTTTATTGTAGAAAAAGAGTTTCAGATTACTTTTTTACAGATCTTGTTAACACCACTAAATATTATAAAATGTGATGTTTCTAATATCAACAATACTGTATTAATGTATAAGCAGAAACTCAGGAGTTAATAATTTTTAAAAAAAAAACCACAAAAATTGAAAATTATTGCACATTGTGATGAATTACATGCAATTTGGACCTAATGTTTAAAAACATAATAAAATTAGGTTATTTAATATTTTATATGTAAATCAGAAATATAGAATAGATTGGCAGGTGAAGAATGGGGAATAAGAGTAACAGATGGACTTGAGATGATTATACTCTCTGACGGCAGAAAGAAAAATTGGAAATATCTATCTACACTTCTAATATTATGACCAAGGTACAGCACCGCTACCCTACATAAAGTAAAGATGAATGGAGCAAAAACCCTTGGTGAGATGTTACATTATGAATTAATAAAAATTCATGGCTGTATTATTATCAGTTTAGTCTTTTATTTATGTACATATAGAAGAAAATCACTTATTTAAGTAGTTTTTACACTGGTTGGGTAAACTGATGAAAACTCTTTTTTATCATTTTGTTTAAAGTGTATAAATAATGAAATGACTGCTTGCATATAAAAATGACCTGAATACTAGATTCCAGAATGAGCTGAGGCTAAATGATACACACACACACACACACACAAATAAATTTATATTCTAAACTTGGCATAAAAATAAGAAAGGAACTATTCCCTGTTTATCCTGGGTCCTGCGTAGTACATGAAATTGTCTTTGTCTGGATTCTTTAGGATTTAACCTGAGGCAAGGATTAAAGTGACTATAATTGATTGGGGTAGCCAGGGCAGCAAGGGTAAGAAAAGGGCAGCAAAGATAAGAAAAGGTGCAGACAGCAAGAATTGAGACAAGGAAGTATATGAAACAATGCAAAATAATGCATTCATGCACTGGCTACCAGTCCACTGTGGGCCAGGAAGAGAAAGTTCTTTGGCAGGTGTGTCCAGTTGGCTTGCTGGGACTTCATAAGCCATGCTTCAAAGAGATATAGTGCCTTGGAATAATCCATGAGAGGGAGAAAGGAAGGAAAATGAATCTACCCCTTCCCTCTTATCTACTGTTTCCCACTAGTTAAAGTTCACCCCAACGGGTATGAATATCCCCTCGGCCAACTGGATTCCATCCTCTTGTTTGGTAGAAGTCCAGTGCATCTTTGGATGCCAGGCCTATACCCTGCAGTATGCAGTTGCATCCAAGTCTGGAAGTGATAGGAGGAGCCAGATCACCCTGTCTTCACAAGAGGGGTCAAGGTGAAGGCCAAACACTCCCAAGGCCAGAAACACATCAAACCCAAGCAACAGAACAATGAGGGTCTGAGAAGTGTTGTCTGGTGCAGTAGGCTGAGGCAGAGCCAGCAACTTGAGGTCAAGAAGCAGGTTTTTGTTGTTAGCTGACAGTGAGCCACCCTCGACTTATGGTGCCCCTATGCACAAAGGAAAAAATACTATCTAGTTCTGCACCATCCTCATGCTTTTTTGCAGATTGGACTGTTGTGATCCAGAGGGTTTACCTTGGCTGATATTCATAACTAGATCATCAGGCTTTTGTTCCTAGTCCTTCTTAGTCTGTAAGTCTACTAAAACCTGGTCAGTCTCATAGCACACACAAGCCTCCACTGACAGACAGGTGGTGGCTGTGCATGAGGTGCATTGGTTGGGAATTGAATCTGGGTTTCGTGCATGCAAGGTGACAATTCTACCACTGAATCACCACTGCTCCTCTAAGAAACAGGTCCAAACTAAAAATCTAAACCTATTGTCATTGAGTCAATTCTGACTCATGCGACCCCATGTAGAGTAGAACTGCTCCATAGAGTTTTCTTGGCTGTAATCTTAAAGGAAACAGTTCACTAGGGCTTTCTTCCACAGTGCTGCTGGGTGGATTCAAACCACCAACTTTTAGGTTAGTAGCTGAGAGAAACCCACTTGATCCACTCAGGGACCTAGGAAACAGCACCAAGAAAGTCTGAAGAGACACATGAGATTTGGATCTGATAAAAGTATCCATTGTAAAACCAAAGATAAAGAGAGAATTTTAAGAGCAGCTAGGGATAAATTAAAAGTCATCTACAAAGGAGAGTCAATAAGAATAAGCTCCGACTACTCAGCAGAAACCATGCAGGCAAGAAGGCAATGGGATAACATATATAAGGCCTTGAAGAAAAAAAACTGCCAGCCAAGAATTATATATCCAGCAAAACTGTCTCTCAAATATGATGGTGAAATTAGGGCATCTCCAGAAAACAAAGTTTAGGGAATTTGCAAAAACCAACACAAAATTACAAAAAATACTAAAGGGAGTCCTCTGGTTAGAAAATCAGGAACATCAGATAACAACCCAAGACTAGAACACAGGACAGAGCAACCAGATATCAACCCAGATAGGGAAGACACAAAAGTAAATCAAAGCTAAAACACTGAAAATAGGGAAACAGATGTCAGTATGTAAAAGACGACAACATTAAAACAAAAAAGAGGGCCTTAAAAAATGTAGACAAAGATTTTTCATATGGAGAGGAAGTCAAGGCAATATAAAGAAATGAAATACTGGAATAAACTCAGAAAAATAGGGGTAAAGATTAAGGTAACCACAAAGGAAACTAACAATCCTACAAGTCAAAATAAAAAAACTAGAAAAATAGAAAGACTCAGCAAACACAAAATCAACAACAATGAAAAGAAAATACATAAAAATGACTCAGCACAGAAAATTAAGTGGAACAAAGAAACTGTGAACAACACACAAAAAAAGACATAAAAATGACAGCACTAAACTCATACCTATCAATAATTACTGTGAATGTAAACGGACTAAATGCACCAATAAAGAGACAGAGAGTGGCAGACTGGATAAAAAAAAAAAGGTACATCTATATGCTGCCTACAAGAGACACACCTTAGATTTAAAGACACAAACTAAAACTCAAAGGATGGAAAAAAAATATATCAAGAAAACAACTTTCAGAAAAGAGCACGAGTGGCAAAATTAATCTCTGACAAAATAGACTTTAGAGTAAAATCCACCACAAAGGATAAGGAAGGACACTATATAATGATCAAAGGGTCAATACACCAAGAGGACATAACTATAATAAATATTTACACACCCAGCAACAGGGCTTGAAAATACATAAAACAAACTCTAACAGCACTGAAAAGAAAGATAGACAGCTCCACAATAGTAGTAGGAGACTTAAATACACCACTTTCGGTGAAGGACAGAACATCCAGAAAGAAGCTCAACAAAGACATGAAATAGCTAAATGCTACAATCAACCAATTTGATCTCATAGATATATACCAAACACTCCATCCAACAGCAGCCAACTATACTTTCTTTTCCAATGCACATGGAACATTCTCCAGAATAGACCACATATTAGGCCATAAAGCAAGCCTTAACAAAATCCAAAGCATCGAAATATTACAAAGCATCTTTTCTGACTATAAAGCTATAAAAGGAGAAATCAACAACAGAAAAAGCAAGTTAAAAAAAATCAAACACATGGAAACTGAACAACACGTTGCTCAAAAACCACTGGGTTATAGAAGAAGTTAAGGATGGAATAAAAAAATTCATAGAGTCAAACGAGAATGAAAACACATCCTACCAGAACCTTTGGGACACAGCAAAAGCAGTGCTCAGAGGTCAGTTTATAGCAATAAATGCACACATCC
>NW_004443957.1:922756-923960 GCF_000243295.1 Trichechus manatus latirostris | reverse complement strand
ATAAGTGGAAAAACATACCTTGCTCATGGATAGGCAGACTCACCATTGTGAAAATGTCAATTCTACCCAAAGTGATCTACAGATACAATGCAATCCCAATCCAAATTCCACCAGCATTTTTTAATGAAATGGAGAAACAAATCCCCAACTTTATATGGAAAAGGAAGAGGCCCCGAATAAGTAAAGCATTACTCAAGAAGAACAAACTGGGAGGCCTCACACTACCTGATTTTAGAACCTATTATACTGCCACAGTAGTCAAAACAGCCCGATACTGGCACAACAACAGATACATAGACCAATGGAACAGAATTGAGAATCCTGACATAAATTCATCCACCTATGAGCGGCTGATATTTGACAAAGTCCCAAAGTCTGTTAATTGGGGAAAAGACAGTCTCTTTAACAAATGGTGCTGGCATAACTGGATATCCATCTGTAAAAAACTGAAACAAGATCCATACCTCACATCATGCACAAAAAGTAACTCAAAATGGATCAAAGACTTAAATATAAAATTGAAAACGATAAAACCCATGGAAGAAAAAATAGGGACAATGCTAGGAACCCTAATACATGGCATAAACATACTATAAACTGTAAGTAACAATGCACAAGCACCAGAAGAGAGACTAGACAAATGGGTGCTCCTAAAAATCAAACACTTAAGCTTATCAGAAGACTTCACCAAAAGAGTAAAAAGACAACCTATAGACTGGGAAAAAAATTTTGGCTATGACAAATCCAATCAGCATCTAATCTCTAAAATCTAGAAGACACTGCAAAACTTCAACAACAAAAAGACAAATAACCCAATTAAAAAATGGGCAAAGGATAGGAACAGGCACTTCTCCAAAGATATTCAGGTGGCTAACAGACACATGAAGAAATGCTCATGATCATTAGCCATTAGAGAAGTGCAGATTAAAACTACAATGAGATATCATCTCACCCCAACAAGGCTAGCATTAATCCAAAAAACACAAAATAATAAATGCTGGAGAGGTCGTGGAGAGTCTGGAACACTTATACACTGCTGGTGGGAATGCAAAATGGTACAACCACTTTCAAAATCAATTTGGTCCTTCATTAAAAAAGCTAGAAATAGAAGTACCATACGATCCAGCTATCCCACTCCTTGGAATATATCCCAGAGAAATAAGAGCCATCACACGAATAGATATATTCACACCCATGTTCATTG
>NW_004443957.1:908186-921930 GCF_000243295.1 Trichechus manatus latirostris | reverse complement strand
AAAAATTTCCGAGGCCAACTCTTCAGACAGGGATTGGACTGGACTGTGGGACATAAAGTGATACTCGTGAGGAGTGTGCCTCTTAGCTCAAGTAGATATAAGAGACTAAATGGGCAGCTTCTGTCTGGAGGTGAGATGAGAAGGCAGAGAGGGTTAGGAGCTGGTTGAATGGACATGGGGAATCAGGAGTGAAAAGGAGGAGTGTGCTGTGACAGTATGGGGAGAGCAATTAGAGTCACATAACAATGTATGTATAAATTTTTGTATGGAAAAAATAAAAAGTATCCATTGTATGATTTTTATCTCTCTGTATGTTTGAAATATTTAATAATCAAATTTTAGAAGCAATGGTTAAGTAGGTTCAAAGCTTGGAGAATATGGTATAATCTAATAGGTCAACAGAAAGAGAATAACACTTCCCAATATTTACTTTACTTCCATTTTCTCCAATAAGAGAAAATTATAATTAATTATTTGAATGAAAGCGTAGACAGTCTGCTCATCAAATTTGTAAAATACAAGTACCTGGAGATGTCATAGGACAAAAAGGAAAAAGAAACAGATAACTTCTGTTTTCCTCTGAGAAATTAGATAGTACCACTTATTAGTAGTAGTAAAAAGGTAATTTTGCTCAACTTTCCAACAGTCTTTTATTGTATTTGCCCAACAGTGGGCTGCCCAACTTTGGAAGGTAGAATGTTTCTTGTTAGAGGTATTTAAGTCGAGACTATATGATAAATTTTCAGTAGTCCTATAAAAGATATTCTCAGAGTAGATGTATAAAAAAATCATCTGAGAATCTATAAGTAATTGAAATTCCTCAGTCACACCAAAAAGTACTCAGATTTGTAAGGTCTGGTAAGGCCAGTGGATCTACATTTTAAATAAATACCTATTCCCCTGTCCTAAGATTTTGGTACAAGTGGTTCACAAACAAAAACTTAAGGAAACATTGCACTAATGCTCTTGAAGCCCCTAAGATCCTATATTTAATGATTACATGATGCATTGGCCTTCTGGGTGTAATGTACTAGATCACCCACCGAGGACTCAGTTGACCTGGATTCCAATCCCAGCTCCAGTACTTATTAACAATGTGTCTTTGATAAACGAGCATTGATGCATTCATTTAATCTGGCTAAGACTGGATTATCTGATATTTTATGGCAA
This sequence comes from Trichechus manatus latirostris, assembly GCF_000243295.1. NCBI lineage: Eukaryota > Metazoa > Chordata > Mammalia > Sirenia > Trichechidae > Trichechus > Trichechus manatus. The sequence continues at coordinate 920,760 of NW_004443957.1, read as the reverse complement.
AATTCTGAAGATCAAAGATTATGAGTGCTGAAAATTGAAAAACATGATTGAAATCAAGGAACTAATATTATTAACTTTCCCAAAGTAATGCAATGAGATTAAGTAGGAGATAATCAGCATTCCTAATGTTAAAGTTTTTCTAAAACTAAGTAGAAAATTTTTATTGGTTCAGTAAATTCATAAATGCTAAACTTATCATGTTAACTTAGAAATAATTGCCTCAACGTTGTTGTTGTCAGGTACTGTTGAGTTCCGACTCATAACGACCCTATGTACCACAGAACAAAACACTGCCTGGTCCTACGCTATCCTCACAATCGTTGTTATGTTTGAGCCCTTTGTTGCAGCCACTGTGTCAATCCATCTTGTTGAAGGTCTTCCTATTTTTTGCTGATCTTCTACTTTACTAAGCATGATATCCTTCTCCAGGGACTGATCCTTCCTGACAACATGTCCAAAGTATGTGTGACATAGTCTCGCCATTCTTGCTTCTAAAGAGCATTCTGATTGTACTTCTTCCAAGACAGATTTTTTCATTCTTTTGGCAGTCCATGTTATGTTCAATATTCTTTACCAAAATCACAATTCAAAGACATCAATTCTTCAGTCTTCCTTATTCATTGTCCAGCTTTCAAATGCATATGATGTGATTGAAAATACCATGGTTTGGGTCAGGCGCACCTTGGTCTTCAAGGTGACATCTTTCCTTTTCAACACTTTAAAGAGGTCTTTTGCAGCAGACTTGCCTAATGCAATGCATCTTTTGATTTCATGACTGCTACTTTCATGGGTGTTGATTGTGGAGATAAGTAAAATGAAATCCTTGACAACTTCAACCTTTTCTCTGTTTATCATGATGTTGCTTATTGGTCCACTTGTGAGTATTTTTGTTTTCTTTATGTTGAGGTGTAATCCACACTGAAGGCTATGGTCTTTGATGTTCATCAGTAAGTGCTTGAAGTCCTCTTCACTTTCAGCGAGCAAGGTTGTGTCATCTGCATAACGCAGGTTGTTAATGAGTCTTCCTCCAATCCTGATGCCCCGTTCTTCTTCATATAGTCCAGTTTCTTGGAATATTTGCTCAAAATACAGATTGAATAGGTATTGTGAAAGGATACAACACTGACACACACCTTTCCTTATTTTAAACCACTCAGTATTCTCTTGTTCTGTTTGAATGACTGCCTCTTGGTCCATGTACAGATTCCTTATGAGCACAATTAAGTGTTCCAGGATTCCTATTCTCCACAATGTTATCCATAATTTGTTATGATGCACACAGTCAAATGCCTTAGCATAGTCAATAAAACACAGGTAAACATCTTTCTGGTATTCTCTGCTTTCAGCCAGGATCCATCTGACATCAGCAATGATATCCCTGGTTCCATGTCCTCTTCTAAATCCGCTTGAATTTCTGGCAGTTCCCTGTCAATACACTGCTGCAACTACTTTTGAATGATCTTCAGCAAAATTTTGCTTGCATGTGATATTAATGATATTGTTTTATAATTTCCACATTCGGTTGGATCATCTTTCTTGGGAACAGGCATAAATATGGATCTCTTTTAGTCGGTTAGCCCAGTAGCTCTCTTCCAAATTTCTTGGCATAGACGAGTGAGCACTTCCAGCGTAGCATCCATTTGTTGAAACGTCTCAGTTTGTCGTACTGTGGCGGCTTGTGTGTTGCTGTGATACTGGAAGCTGTGCCACCAGTATTCAAATGCCAGAAGGGTCACCCATGGCGGACAGGTTTCAACTGAGCTTCCAGACTAAGACAGACTAGAAAGAAGGAGCCGGTGATCTACTTTTGAAAAGAAATAACCAGTGAAAACCTTATGAATAGCAGCAGAACATATATGTATGTTTATATATATATATATATTTGGAAATAAAATTTTTATACCCTCACAGTCTGGTGAAAATTGTACAATGATAGTAATTGCTAATAATGGTAATTTTTTCCATTTTTACCATATGTGATGAGCACATGTTAGTTAACTTTCAGAGCAAACCCATAAGTTCACCACATAGTGATCAAAGATGTGGTGAAACCCGTGTGAAATTGTGCACTACAGATTAGTAAGTAAACTCAATAAAGCCTGTGGTGGCATGGTAGTTAAGAGCTATGGTTGCTAGCCAAAAGTCGGCAGTTCAGATCCACCAGGCACTCTACATAGGACCTTACTCTGTCCTATAGGGTTGCTATGAGTCAGAATCAACTCAATAGCAATGGGTTTTTTTTTTTTTTTTTTTTGGTACCTTGCTTACTGTAAGCCCATGAGTACCTTGCTTAATGGTTTTTCTGCCCCTGCTTGTCTAAGTTAAGGAGATATTGCTGGGAGTCTGGGGAAGCCAAGGTGGCTAGAGTTTTGAGGACACAGTACCAGAGATCAACTACACACAAGGAGAGAGGCAAAGGCAAAGGCAGAGACAGACAGACAGATAGACAGAGAGTTCTGAAGAGCTGCAGAGTTCCCGTCCAGTCTTCAGCGAGTAATGATCAGCACAGGCATGTGAGGAAACTGTCTGAGGCCAGGAAAAGAAGCACCTGACTGAACGTTCTCCAACTGGAAGCAAAAAAAATGCAGAATCAGAAGAGAACATTAGTGAGATACAAAGTGTAAAAATACTTAACCCACTGTTGCTGGCTATGAAGATGGAGGAAGGGGCAAGGAGACAAGGAATGCTGGTGGCCTCTTGAAATTGAGAATGGCCTTAGTCAATGGCCAGCAAGGAAACAGGGATCTCGGTCAGTGTGGAAATGTATTAATCCTCAGAGCCTCCAAAAGGGACACAGCCAGTCTGACACATTGATTTCAAGCTTGTGAACCTGGAGCACAGAATCAGCCTAGTCATTGGTTATCCCACACTTTTGTAGGTCACAACTGTGAGATAACAAATGAATGTTGTTTTGAGATGCTAAATTAATAGAAACCGAACATTGGTAGAGACAGGGAAGACAATAATAACAAAACGAAAAACAAGATCCAAATTAAATTTAGAGATGAATACCACGACGTTATGACAATACAATGTCTACAATGAAAATGATAAATGGAATTAACAGAAGTTTAGAATATGTAAGAAAAGACTAGTAAACTTGAAGAAACAGCAAAAACTACCTAAAATAAAACACAGGAAGTTATTTTAAATAACCCAACTAAAATTGAAATTGAAGATAGGAACTGTGTTTAAAAAATGAAGAGAGAACAAAAACACATGGTCATTTAAATAGGTGAGCAAAAAACATTTGAAAATGATAAAAACACTTAACAAACAAGGACTAGAAAGGAATATCCTCAATCTGATAAAGGGCACCTGCAAAAAACACTCAGCTGACACTATTACTAATGGTGGAAGATTGAATGCTTTGCTCCTAAAATCGGCAACAAAACAAAAATGTTGACTCTAGCCACTTCTACTCAACATTATGCTATAGGTCTTAGCCAGCAAAATCAGATAAGAAAAAGAAATAAAAGACATTCAGATGGGAAAGAAAAAAATACAGTTATCTCTATTTGACTTTGCATATAGAAAACCCTAAGGTATCAACAAAAAAACTATTAGAAGTAATAAACAAGTTCAGCAAAGTTTCAAGGATACAAGATCAATATACAAAAATCAATTATATTTATACTAGCAATTAAAAATCCAAAAATGAAATTAAGAAAAGCAATTCTATTTACAACACTATCCAAAAGAATAAAATATTTAGGAATAAGTTTAACAAAAGCAATGTAAATAAAACTTGCACTCTGAAAACTACACAATATCATTGAAAGAAATTAAGAAGTCCTAAATAAATGGAAAAATATCCATGTTCATAGATTAGAAGACTTAATATTGTTAAGATGGCAAGAATTCCCAAATTGATCTACAGAATCAATACAACCCCTATCAAAATCCCACCTTGCTTTCTTGTGTAAATTGATAAGCTGATCCTAAATTCATATGCAAATATAAAAACCCATTGCTGTTGAGTTGATTCTGACTTGTGGTGACTCCATGTGTTACAGAGGTAGAATGACTCCATAGCGTTTTCTTGGCTGTAACTTTTATGGAAGCAGATCGCCAGGTCTTTCTTCCATGGCACTGCTGGGTGGATTCAAACCACCATCCTTTAGGTTAGTAGATGAGCACAAACCATTTGTGCTACCCGGGGACCTTATCATGAAAATATAAGGGACCCCAAATATGCAAGACAATCTTGAAAATGAAGAACAAAGTTGGAGGACTCCACTTCTTGATTACAAAACACACTACAAAACTACAGTAATCAAGGCAGTGTTCTACTGGTATAAAAATAGACATATATATCAATAGAATAGAACTGAGATGTAGTAATAAGCCTGTCTACTTACGATCAATTGATTTTTGATGGGAGTGCCAAGACAATTCAATGGAGAAAAGAACAGTCTTTCAACAAATGGTGCTAGAACAGGTGAATATCCACAGACTAAAGAATAAAGGTAAATTCCTACCTCACACCACATACAGAACTGATCTCAAAATGAGTCAGACATAAATGTAAGAGCTAAAACTATAAAGCTACTAGAAAAAACACTGGATTAAATCATTTTGACCATGTGCTAAGAAATGGTTTCTGAGATGTGGTACCAACAGCACAAGTGATAAAAGAAAAAGTAGATAAATTTGACTTTATCAAAAAAAACAAAAAACAAAAAACTTTTGTGCTTCAAAGAGTACTATAAAGAAAATGAAACAAAACAACAACAACAACAGCAACACACAGAATGGGAGACTAGTCCTGGTGGTGCAGTGTGTAGGAGCTATGGCTGCTAACCAAAAGATCAGCAGTTCAAATCCACCAGTTACTCCTTGGAAACCCTGTGGGGCGGTTCTACTCTGTCCTATAGGGTTGCTATGAGTTGGAATCAACTCGATGGCAATGGGTTTGGATTTTTTTATTTTTTTTAGGTATATTCATAATGGACTTGTGTCCAGAATATATCAAGATCTCTTACAACTCAATTATAAAAAGATTAAAAAAAAATTAAAAAGTAAGCCAACATCCAAATAGATATTTCTCCAAATAAGATATATATGGTCAATAAGCACATGAAAAGATGTTCAGCGTCGTTAGTCATTAGACAACTGTAAATGGCAATCAAAACCACGGTGAGATACCACTTCCCCATCACTGTTGTTGTGTGCCATTGAGTCGATTCTGACTTATAGTGACCCAATGTGACAGGGTAAAACTACCCCTGTAGGCTTTCCTAGGCTGTCATCTTTACAGAAGCAGATTGCCAGGTCTTTTCTCCTGCAGAGCGACTAGCGGGTTCGAATGGCCCACTTTTTGGTTAGCAGCCCAGTGCTTAGCCATTGTGTACCAGGAGTCCTTTCACAATCACTAGCATGACTACAATAAAAAAGACAGACAACAGGAACTGCCAACAAGGCTATAAAGAAATTGGGACCTTGATACTTTGCTAGTGCGGATGTGAAGTGGTGAAGCTGCTTAAAAAATAGTTTGGCAGTTCCTCAAAAGATTTAAAATAGAGTTACCATATGACCAATTCTACTCACTAGTGCATACCTAAGAGAAATGAAAACATATGCCCATACAGAAACCTGTACATGGATGTTTATAGGCAAAAAGCAGAAACAACTCAAATATCCACCAATTGATAAATGGATAAATAAAGGGTAGTATAATTATACAAGGTAATATTATTTGTCAATAAAAAAGGAATGAAGTCGTGATACATGCTACAATATAGATGACCTTTAAAACATTATGCTAAGTGAGAGAAGCCAGTCACAAAAGGCCACTACTGTATGATTTCAGCTATATGAAATGTCCAGAATAAGCAAACCTATAGGACAGAAAGTAGATTAATGGCTGCCTAAGGCTTGCGGTCCAGAGCCCTGGCGGCGCAGTAGTTAAGAGCTTGGCTGTTAATCAAAAAGTCAGCAGTTCGAATGCATCAGCCGCTCCTTGGAAACCCTGTGGAGCAGTTCTACTCTGTCCTACAGGGTCACTATGAGTCGTAATCACTCAACAGCGATATGTGGAGCCCTGGTGGCGCAGTGGTGCTTGGCTTCTAACCAAAAGGTTGACAGTTCGACTCCACCAGCTGCTTCTTGGAAACCCTATGGGACAGTTCTACTGTGTCCTATAGGTTTGCTACAAGTCGGAATTGACTCGATGGCGATGAGTTTTTGGTTTTTAGGGTTTGGGGTGGGTTGGAGGGGAATGGAGAATGGCTTATAATAGGTATAAGGTTTCTTTGTAGGGTGATATAAATGTTCTATAATTGATTGTGGTGATGGTTGCACAACTCTGTGAATACACTAAAAAAAGAACTGTATACTGTAAGTGGGTGAATTGTATGGTACATGAGTATATCACGATAAAATTGTTTTAAAATAAGAGTATCAGTAAACTGTGGGCAACTTCAAGCTGCCTAACGTACAGGTACTTGGAGTTCCTGAAAAGGGGAGAGAGGCAGAAAAGTATTTGTAGACATACTGGCTGAAAATTCTCCAATTTTGAAGAAAATATAAACCCACAGACCCACATAGCTTAACAAAGGTCAAACACAAGACACATTAAAACTACCCCAGGGCACATCATACTCAAATTGCTTAAAACCAGTGGTAAATAAAAAAAATCTTAAAACGCAAGTGCAAGAAGACATCTTGTTTACAGAGGAACAAAGATAGGAATAATAGCTGACTTTTCACTGAAAACTATGCAAGCAAGAAGACAGTAGAGAAACATCTCTGACGTGCTGAAAGAAAAAAGGCATCAACCTTGGAAAAATAACTAATACTCAGTAAGATAAATAATAAAAAATAAGAACTTTCTTAGACATACAAAAGCTGAAAGAATTCATCAATAGCTGATTTGCACTATAAGAAATGTTAAAGGAATTCCTTCAAGCAAAAGGAAGATGACATCAGATACGATTTACCAAAGGAAAGAAGAGCACCAGACATGGAAAATATGTTATTAAGCATTAGTCTTCTTATTTTTAAAATTTGACTATTTAAAAGTAAATTGACTGCTGATTGTTTAAAACAAAAACAACTACAGGTATTTTGTGCTTCTAACATATGTAGAAGTAAAATATAAGATAAGAATAGCACCATGCCTGGCAAGAGGGAAATAGAAGTATACTTTTCAAAGTTTTTATACTATACATGAAGTAGTATAATGTTACTTGAAGGTAGATTTTGATAAGTTAATTAATTATAAACCCTGAAGCCATCACTAAAATAATAAAACGAAAATTAGTTATAGCTAACAATCTAACAAAAGACATAAAACAGAATAATAAAAATTATCCAATTAATTCAAAAGAAGGTAGAAAAAGGAAATAAAGAACAGAATAGGCTACAAATAGAATAGAAAACCAATAACATGATAAGAGATTTAAACCCAACCGTAACACTAATCATATTAAATGTAAATGAACAGAATCATGGACTTTCCCTGTCCCAGTCTTGTAGTGAGCCAATTCTCAAAGGTGTCCTGGTGTATTATTACTACCAGATTCTCTCAGCGGACAAGGTAGGGAATATAGTATGTATTTACACACACACATATGCATGTACCCATATGCACACACATTTGCATCTATATTTCTGTGTCTATCTCCATACGCTGAAAACCATAAATTCACCTGATACCTCCAACTCCAATCCAACAGAACTGAGTTCAGTCTAGTTTCTCCCCTTCCATATTTGAAACTATCACAACTCCCATCCACAACTATATTGTAACGCCCATCTCCAATAGTTAGAAACCTGGATTCCTTCATCCGCAGTAGATTTACAGCTTGGACAGGTACTCCCTGTATGTAACCAATTTCCCCTAGCTGCCTAATCCGCCACTTGGACCCTTCCTCATGCACTCAGGCTCTGATACCTCCACTAGGCTGCTCTCCTCCATGCAGCCACCCCATGTTGGATGCTACAGCCACCTCCCCTCCACCTGGATACCTTTCTCACCCCCTCAGTGTCCACAATGCTCACTCCCCCATGAAGATGCCCTCCTCACTCTTCTGGGTCCCTACACCCCCACGGAGTCACTGCCACTGCCCCACCTACCTGATGCACACCATGCTCAGCACCGCCAAGTGGTTATTAGATCGAATTATTAAAGAAGGAAGGGAGCGGGAGAGGGAAGGAAGGAGAAAAGATGCACTTCTTTTCGTCCTCTGATTGTTCCTTACTTCCTTGCCAGCTCATCAAGGGCTTTTTCTATATGGTTTTTCCACTTGGTATTATCTACTGAAGGTGATTATATGCGTAACTTGTGACTCAGGAATTCCCCTGATAGGTATATACCCAAGGGTACGTATGTGCTCAAAGGTTATATACAATCATTTTCATAGCAGTATTATATATAATAGCTAAACATTGGTGGGGGGGATGTACTTCAACAGTTGAATAAAAATATAAATTCTGTATTTTTATTATGTACTATATCCATACAATGAAATACTATAGAGCAATGAAAATAAGTGACATACAGTACCTGTAATAATATGGATAAATATCACAGTTCAGTGAAAGAAGCCAGACACAGACACACAAATAAATATCACATGATTCCAAAGAAGCAAAACTAACTTACGGCTTAAAGTCAATTGGGGAAAGAGGATGGGGTTTGTGGCTGAGAAGGGGCACAAAGCTGGCTTTTGAAATGATATTTATATTATATTTATTGATCTGGGTGTTTGCTACATAGACATGTTAACTTTGTGATAATTCATTTAACCATGCAATTATTTGCACAATTTTCTGTATGTATGTTATACTTAAATAAAATGTTTATTTAAATGAAATTGGTTTTTATATTTTATTTCATTTTTTTTGTTCTCCCTGGGAGAGATGAGCAGGATAGCTAGCCTACCATACCACCAGAAACAATCTCCCTCCTCACTGTACTTCGCATAGATTTGTTTTATAGGCTACAGATGTTTATTCCAAGTGCTTCAAAATATGTTGTTGCTAGCTGCTGTCCAGTCAATTCCGATTCATGGGGACCCCATACGTGCAGAGTAGAACTGCCCCATAGGGTTTTCAAGGTTGTGACCTTTAGGAAGCAGATCTCCAGGTCTGTCTTCTGAGGCCCCTCTGGGGTGGGTCAACTTTTCAGCTAGTAGTTGAGTGCTTAACTATTTGTGCCACGCAGATACTCCTCAAAATACATAGTGGTGAAATGAGGCATTTTCTCCCAACTTAGCAGTTATATATGACAAAAGAATTGAGTAGATGAGTTGTTTCTTTAAACACAAATTTTACTTTTTCTGTTAACAGTAGTGATTCAGTACGCTGTGGAACACTTGGAAAAGCATGAAAACATCCAACCATCCAGAACTAACATACTTTCTTGCTTTTACTTAGGTATATATATTTTAAAAACAAAATTTGGAACAAACTGTACTTTGCCATCTGTTTTTTCTTTAATGTTTTTTACTCAATATCCTTTTTGTGAAAAATTTTATTGAGGTAAAATATATCTAACAAAAATAACTGCCATTTCAACTATTTTTAAGTGTGTAGTTCAGTAGCATTAATTGCATTCACCATGTTCTGCAACCATCGGAATCTAGTAACCCTTAAGCAAAAACTCCCCTCTCTCCCTTCTCCCAGCCCTGGTAATTATTAACAAACGTTTGTCTCTATGCATTCACCTGTTCTAGATATTTCTTATAAGTGGGAGCATACCATAGTTATCTCCTTGTGACTGACTCATTTCACTCAGCATAAAGTTTTTAAGGTTCATCCATGTTGTAGCGTGTATCCCAATTCATTTCTCTTTACAGCTGAGTTATATTTCACTGTATGTATGTATCACATTTTGTTCATCAATTCATCTGTTAATGTGCATTTAGGCTATTGTGAATAGTGCTGCAATGAACAATGGTGTCCACGTCTCTGTTTAATTCCCTGCTTTCCAGTCTCTTGGGCATATACCTAGGAGTGGAATTGCTAGGTCATATGGTACTCATATATTTAATTTTTTGAACAACTGCGAAACTGTTTTCTACAGCAGCTACACAATATAGGGACTTTTTAATTTTATCCCTATCACAGGATCCCTGGTGGCACAGTGGTTAAAGTGCTCAGCTGTTAACCAAAAGGTTGGCAGTTTGAACCCACCAGCCACTCTGCAGGAGGAAAAATGATTTACAGTCTTGGAAACCCTATGGGGCAGTTCTACCCTATCCTATAGGGTCGCTATGAGTTGGAATCAACTCAACAGCAGTAGATTTGGGTTTGGGATCCCTATCACAGGGAGACTTTTTATTTTATTTTTTCAAATCTCCTTCCTTCCTTCTTTCTTTCTTTCTTTTTTTTTTTTAACTAGGTGGTGAACTCCTGAAAGGCAGCTTTGCTGCATCATTCTGCTTTCAGCAGTGCCTGAAATAATTTTCAGTAAGTTATAGGTGCTCAGTAAATCTTGTTCAATGACTGAACAAGTGATGTTTGCCCGTCAGTTTGCGGTATCAGTGGAACTTCAGGCCCCATTTCACACAAATGCTCTTTGCTTGACTGTCTCTCGGCTCTCCTTCAAGGCACCATCAATTGCAGTGGCCTTGGTTTCATCTGATTTAGGCCATGGATTAACTCCTCAACATTTTGGGGCCTTTTCCTTATAAGACACAACCATAAAAACTGGGTCAAGGTTCTGGCAGCCCTCTCCATCATATTGAAATCTGTTCAGCCTAGACAGTGAAGCTTTGCTACCTAATTAACACCTCTGGAGAAGGCATAATCAGAGCCTGGGAAAGCCAATCTCACAGAGCTAAAGATGTGCAGTTTCATGAGAGCAGGTTTCCAGTGGGGATGTCTCCCTGGGGATCACTAATCGAGGAGCTGAGCAGTGGGAAAGCACTCTTGGGAGGCCTGTTTGACGCTGTCTCTAGTCTGCATCAGCCCAGCATGTTCTACTCCTAATGTAATTCTCGTACAACCATGTTGCACCAAGTTAAGACAACTTGACTGCTTAATTGGAGAAGGTGCATAAATGAATGTGGGACAGGATTTCTCCTTGCTGAGGGAACATGGCACACACTGCCTAAGTTGTACTACTCTGATTTTATCCTTTCTTAGCTCATATTTTGGAAGTTTTTGGAAGAAGATTCAGCTCTTGTCTCCTGTAAGCACAGTTTCTCTCCTCCTTTCTTTCTCTCTCCCGGTCCCTCCCTCCTTCCCTTTTTTATTTTTTTGGCCCTAAAAATAATATTGTGAGGACCACCCGATTGCTTGATTCTTTGGGGTTTGATTTATTCTTAAGGATGGATTTTTGCTGCTACTTTTTTAATGTACAGTTCATCTAATCATTTTTATAGCCTATCTTGAATTTAGGGATTGATTTCTGATTTGGAAAATGAGAGAGGAGTTAAATTACAAGTTTTATCTACCTTCCCCATAGATGTTTGGCCCGTTTTTGTAGGTACCTCATCTGATTACCCATCAGAGTATGGAAGAAAGGATGCGGCTTGTTTGTCTCAGTGGCTACTGGAAGTTGCTTATACTACAGAGCTCACATTTCAAACTGTATTTCACAGTCCCGTTAGTAATAAGAGGAGTAGAGACGTTAAAGCTTTAACACTAGGTAGTCCAGGATGTGAATCCAGGTGCCATGACTTCAGTGATTTATTCATTCATTTAGCAGATAGTTGCTAAATGCCTTTATTTGCCATACATCATGCTAGTTACTATAAACACAGGGGTCAACAAAACAGAAAATGGCACATTTCTTAGGACTTTTAAATCTTAATTTCTTTAATTATGAAGATACTAATATCTTACCTGGTTACATTATCATGAGGATTAACTGAGATAAAGCACTTAGTATTACTATGTGACTAAAACCAATTACCACTGAGTCAACTCAGACTCACGGCAACCTCATGTGTGTCAGAGTAGAACTGTGCTCCATGGGTTTTCAATGGCTGATTTTTCAGAAGTAGATCACCAGGTTTTTCTTTAGAGGTGCCTCTGGGTGGACTCCAACCTCCAACATTTTGGTTAGCAGCTGAGCATGTTAACAATTTGCACCACACAATGCTCAGGAAATATTAGTCTATATCAAATTTGTTAATAGTCTTTATCCACCCTTCAAGCATGTGTAAATCAAATGCATGGAATTCCCCTTGATGTTTTCAGTTAGGCTGTTTTAGTTCAAAATACTGCAAAGTCCAATTGTGGTTAGGATGTGTGATTACATTATAGCAATTTACATGATGAGATTGTCATAAATTGTAGGTGCCTCAAGGTGACACTTTCGTTTGGCACATAAGAGAAAGTTAATGGTCTTTTCTATTCATTGATCATTTTATTTGCTTACTGGAAGCTGACAACCTCTAAAAGGTTCCCTTGTGTTCCTTAACTGGAATTTCTTTTCCATATGATTTGCATTTGCTTCCCACCTACCTTGCCCAAATCAGTTATAAAGCAGCTATTAATTTTTATTTTTATTTTTTTTTTTTTTTAATATTTTATTGTACTTCAGGTGAAGGCTTACAGAACAGATAGTTTCTCATGTAACAGTAACAGTACGCTGTGGAACACTTGGAAAAGCATGAAA